>NC_143385.1:76944428-77251465 GCF_980474605.1 Leiobunum rupestre
CGGCAAACTAGTACACTATTGCCCTTGGTAAATATCGTATATAACTCATACGATTTAGATATTAGAGGCTTGGGCTTAATTAAGGCTTCATTGCGTAATAACTACGAAAATCAGTTTCGATATATTTAATTTCATTTGTCTTACTTTTGATTTAAATTTTACTTATGTTCATAATAATATATTTTAAATTTATTTCAAAACATGTATCGCGGCAAACGGAGGAATCATAGAACCTCACTTGTAAAATTCTTATTTTTTTTTTCGAATAAAATGTTCAATTAAATCTTTCAGCCATTTCTTTCATTTACGTACAAAAATGCGAAGGATATTGGCCCCTATGGACAGCTCGTTTTTTTCATCAGCTCATATCTTCGTGAAAAAGTGTTCTTTTCCATTGAAACCAATTTTTTGAACATTTTCGACAGCACTCTACAACTTTCTAATTGAAACGTTTTTTCTAGCACCTATCGGTGAAAAAATACTTTTTTTACAAAAACTCAAAATTATTTCCGATTTTTCTGAAATTTAGGATTTAAAGCGATCCCACACTAGAAATAATACCCTGAAAATTTCGCAACTCTATCTCTTGCAGTTTCTGAATAAAATGCCCAGTCAGAGAAATTCAAAACACCGAGCGCAAAACACCCTGTAGACTTCTATAATTTAGCTTTAAATAAATTATTTTTATAAAGGTTTTCAAATGTAATTATTAATTTATTTATAATATATTATAAAGCATTAGTACTTTACTATACGTTATTAATTTTTCTTTTAATCGTTTTCCGAGATAATTTACCTTATCGAAAGTTAATAAGCTAATAACTAATCCAAAAATAATCAATTAATAAAAGTAGTTAATAAAGAAGTTTTTAAATTTGAAATTTTACCAATTCAACTCCATTTGACCAACGTTAAAGAAACCATTTGTAACTAGGCTAATACCCAAGGCACCACCGTACGCCTAAGTCATCAAGCGACTTTTAAAGCCATTAATTCAGGTGGCCGGGTAACGATGCGTAGGAGGGTATATTAGCGTAAATCACATTTATCAAAACTTTCCTTAATACATTCGTTTTTACTCAATGTTAGTCGCATTTACCCAAAATTACTTGCATTTAACAAAAATGACCCGAATATAATTTGGATCTTTGAGTTATTTATTGTAAAAACCAAATTTTGAAATTTTAAAAATTATTTACCCTCCTGTAAATAATTTAATTTTTAATAACCCTTAAAATCAGTGATTTTCCCATGTTAAATCCCGCAAAGAAAGTTTCTAACTGGGTTGTCAAAGACATTTTCGGTTGCGGGGCAAAACGGAAAACCATTGAAATTTTTTCTTATGGAAATTTTCAAGGTACATGCAGGTCTACTAGTAGCTCCCCAAGTTTGAACCAAATCGGTGAGAATCATCTCGGGTCGTCTCCTGGTCAGACTATTGCTGTGCAATTCGATTAAAACTTATATGTACATTACAAAGTATATACACTGTATTTGCTTATTTCAAACGTTCATAAATAATTACATTTTATCGAGATTGCATAGTCTCCTGGTGAGTATGTACATTAATACCGAGTAAGGTGCAATTGTTAGCAAGATTTTGACGGGTGGCGTTCTCCTTGTGCGGGGTGCTGTGTTTGTCGCTCCTAGATTCCAGAAGTCGTCAAAGCTTGTGCTTATCAAAAAGGATTTTGTAGTAGTAGACGTAATTTCGTTCAAATATAACCTTCAACGCAGTTTTGGGGAAGATCCCAACAGTTCCAGTCATTACTTAAGCAACAAAACCAACCAGTAGTGAAAAGACAAAGGAAGTAGCGGTCAATATTGGAACCGGCTTTTAGTACGCTCTATCATTCATCATTTGTGTTCTATCAGTTCCGCCAAACGAGTGCACCTTATCTTTAGAATTTTAATGAAATACCCCATACGCAGATTCATACAGATTGGGTCTTTTTTGGTTACCTTTATTTATCTGGCTATTTTCGAAGGGTACAGAGTGGTTTCCAGGGCAATGATAGTATTAATAAGATAATTCTTTCCTTCGGTATCCCTTATTGAAGGAGCTCTAGATTTAGTATCAATTTATTAAATAATTAGGTTACGTTTGTTTTGCTTTCAAAGCAAATTGCTTTATTTAGCTAAGTGATTAGCTTAGTCTTTTATCTTGAATCTTTATAATAAGAGGGTTAAATAAGAAGTATGAGAAGCATAAAATTGTGAAAATTTGCCGTAATTTAGGATTAGCAATCGACTTTAACGGGGAAAAACCCAATTACCTCTTTTACTTACAAAACCCCTCATAAATATATTTCCTTCGTTTTTCTTTCTGAGAATACAATCTGGAATTCTTGGCCCATCCCAGAGAGTTACAAGTTTTTTCTTTCTCTCTTTTTATTCCTCTCCTCTACCTTTTTCTCCAACGAATTCCATAATTGCTATTCATTGATATGACTTAATTTCGAGTACTGTAATTCCTGAAAAGCCAATCGTCACCTGGAAAAGTATTATTTTTCCACGTTGCGAAATATCGTCCCAAATTGAATAAACCCTTTTTTAGTGGTATGTAGGAACCGTTGTTCATATTCCTTTGATTAAAGCAATTCCTTAGTTACGGATGGATGTAATTTGGAGCCGGTTTAAAAACCAGTGAGCCGGAGCCCTTAGTATTGCCTAAAAAATAAATATTTCGTCATTTATTTTGCTTTACCTAAATACATAGTTTGCATCCCTACGTCATCAATGACGCAGCTCCAAGTATAGATATAAGAACCAAGAATAAATATTTAATTTGAGCAAGAATGAACGGTTCTTTGCCGCCATTTTGAAGGTGTAGATTTCTTAGTAAAACGGGAGGATTAACAGTTTCAATCGTCTGTTTGCGGATTTTAATTATTTTCAAATGATTAAGGAATTATTTTCACGTTAAAAATGGTTATCTGCCTGGTTAAAAATTGTTCGAGTAGTTCAATTACCAATGGAGAGCGAAAATTGTTTATTTTATTCGATAGTGAAGGTAATTGTAAAAAGGATGACCGCAAAGCCCTAACTTTGATAAGCTTTGTTAACTTCTTTTCGTAGATATTTCTGTCGTAATTTGATATTTTATTTAAATAACCCGGCCTTAGAATCTTATCTGGCTTTGTTTAGGGCCCATTTAAAATTTTAAAGCATAAATCTAATACGTTTTGTAGCTTTGACGAGATTACCAACAAAATGGCTACCTATTTAGTAGCTACGCGCGAAATGGTTTGAATTTTTGATCGCCCTCCCAGTTTCCTTGGAGACCATAGGCCCCTCCCTTCGGTGCAAACTATGAATACCTAAAATCTCAAAGAATAAACGAAAAACGGCGCCCGTGGCAATGGTTTCAGACTCAGACCGAGCTTTAGAGTTTTGACGATTAATTGAAATAAACACACTAGAGGTTCTCAAGTCAGCCCCGTCACAAGTTGGCAGCCATCAGTCTGATAAATGTAGAGTTATTTTAGTTCGTGACGTAATTATATCCAAAGTGTAGTTCGAATATATCGACATTTCGTCTGATAATGATATCAAGCACAACGGCGCTACTGCAGGTCGGTTTGAATAGTCCCGTCCTTTTTGTGCTGTAGCACACTTACCTCATAGAGAAATTCGGCACTGTATAATGTCCTGGACAATTTCCAAAATATTCCAAGTACACACTGCTGTCATATCCAATAATTTAACAATTATAGGTTTTTGGTGACTGTTAATAATACGGCCAATTTATAGTCGCAACGTTGTCAATTTCAGTGAATTAAGCCATTGTTAACCGACCACATGCTTTCAAAGACTGTTTTTCTCTGGGACTTTGTTCGAACGAGAATTTACATAGTTTCTATGGTGAAGCTAAGTCTACACGGAATGCATTAGTCAACTGCATAAATACATTTTTAAATACACGACCAGACACTATATTCCCTTGAAAACCCGTTTTTATTCTGGTAGTTTTCGTCGACGGCTAACGTTTAAATTTTGAAATTAATAGGTATGTCCATAAAATTAAACAATAAAAATTTAAAGTTTAAAATATTTTCTCCACGTCATGACCTTAAGCTTTTTAGTTCTATATTGGCACGCGCGCTTCGCACGTGGACAAGGGCGTATTTAAGGGGGGGGGGGGGTTGGGGGTTCAAACCCCCCCCCGAAATGCTGATGAGTGGGGGGGGGGTTGCCTAATAAAAATCAGTGAACTTCCGTCAGCACCCCCCTTCCTTGAAAGTTTCCGCCAAAACCCCCCCTGAAATAAAATCCTGGATACGCCCTTGCACGTGGACTTCAAATTCCCAAATCTATATCGACTCCAGCGCGTACTTTCTATCTTCAATAACTATAGATAGTTACGTCATGAGCATTCTATTAACAGAACTGGAACCTTATTGAAACTCTTCGCCCTAAAACGTCCACTTATTCACGCATTGGGAGTCGATGTAAACAAACCGTCACCTCACGCTAATTATAATCCACGTGTTTAGAGCATTGGGATGAGAAACTGTTAGTTTTGCATTTTCGTAAAATATTAGATCAATTCCTAATGAATTTTCCTAAAACTAAGTTATTATTACTCGAGGCAGAAGCGAATGCAAACAAGTTGACAAGCATTAGGAATCGTAGATGTCCAAATATCAACACCAATAAAATATGTATTAACAAGGAGCGAAAAACTTACCTTTCACAAAGCACAGAAAGACACTTGACTAAACGACTGCTCGTATATCAATAAATGACCGTGGACGGAATAGTTAGGGCTCTTTATAAATAAAAACAAACGAACCCAATTGATGAACTGCATTAAACATCTTAATCAGTCGAGAAAACGTTTAAAATAATTTACGAAGTAATGACGACCCAGTTAAAAACCCAGACCAACATAAGTGTAAGAGCACGATGTAAACAATTCGATATTTTCTTCATAAATGAACTATTGCCCTTGCAAACTAATACGCTAAACACACAATAGATGAAAAAGACTGAAAAAAAAAACTAAATAAATTACAAAAAAACTAACGGGTTCTACCCTTTTACCATCTTATCTGCTGACTACGCTAAAACAAGATTTGACCTTTAAATTTTCATACGTAAAACAATTTGACTTTAACAGGTTCACAAAAATTAAAAAACAAAGTTCAATAAACAATATCCACATATATTGTATTCATCCGTTTAGTAAAAAAAACGCGTCGGTGGCTCAGAGTAAATCTCTGACACGCAGCAGACCCGGGTTCGATTCCCAGCCGACGCCAAGAAATCGCAAATTGACACTAAAGCGAATACCGAGAACAATTGGTGGAAACCTGGCCATTGGACGTTGAGAGGTTGCCATAACACTCGGTCCATCCCAAAAGTCAATAAAAAGAAATTGATGAGAAAATGCCCGTACAAACACAACAGACTCAACAAACTCAAACACAAACACAACAGACTCAACACCCACAACCGTCATAACACCAACTCAACATTCACACCCTTACGTAAACATTACAATAATGAAATATCCAATTAAACAGTGTTAAAACTGTCGTGACGGATAGCGTTAACGAAAAAAAAACCATCCAAATAAAAACCAACCGCAAATTAATCCGTTAACGCTAATTCCTAGCAACTGCGAACGCAGAGATTTCGAGAAACTGCGTACGCAATGATTAAGCTTTGCGAATGCGTTCGAAGAACAGCCAGGCACTCACACACACAGACACACAGTCAGACACGGGGATTGTATAACCCCTCCTAGGTTACATAGTACCCTCGGAGAGGTAAAAATAAAGAAAGCTTAGTCAGGAAATGTGTATTTCAAAACGTGACGAACAAACCAAAACTATTATTCTAAAACATGTGGAGCATCCATATGTAAAGTAACAAACAGTTTAATATTTTAAATAGTATATTTTATTATGTATTTATGTTGCTTGTAGGCCACCAAAAACCCCTATAAGTACCAACTCAAACATATCACTTTTAATGCCCTAAGAACCATCAATAAATTTGGAGGAAGACTTTTAATGAACCAAATTTAGAAGCGCACATTAAAATTTTGCGCATAGTAAATGTAATTCATAAACTTATCATCTGAACAAGTAATTGGCTTAGAAGATAAAGCTGAAGATAACATTGCTTTACCAGAACCTAGTGATAATGATAAAAAGAAACCAAAATTATCAATAAAATCAGAGTTTTCTAACATTGAAATTTTGTTACGAAAAAAAGAATTTGAGAAGTTGTTTAAGTTGACAGTGAATGATTTTCAAGAACTACTTATTTCGGAAGAGCCCAGAAATAAAGAAAAAATTATAATAAATTTAAAGCATATTGAAGAATTAAATTGGCCCGAAGAAATTCTTATTAAAAAACCGAATGATTACAATGCGAGCATGCTTGATGTGTTATCTAGTCAGAGAACCATTAACGCTGTTAGTTGAATGATTTAATTGTCTTAAGGAAAGAGAGCTACGTTTTTGCTCCGTGGACCTTTTACGAAGATTTTTAGTGAAATTAAGGGCATTCTTGACGAACCAACTAATCACTAAAAAGATCAAACTGAAGGAGATTACCATAAAGAGGCCATTGATAAGCATGTCTCAAAAGATGCCGAAATGACCAAAGTGGAAGAAATATTGTTTTGCGTAGTTGGTTCTTAGTTGGTTGGAACTTAGCTCCTTTTTCAAGAATAAATTTTACTATTCCAGTAACAGCATTTGCTATGGGGGGAAAAACCTTCTTGTTAATAATTCAGAGGTTTTCCTGGAGTTCTTCATACCTGTTATTTGCAAGCGTTACATTGTTTCATTGCTAAGTAACATATAATTTTTCTGTTAAGTTGTGAACGTGTTGGGCCTGTTACGTATTTCAGTCTCCCAATCGTCGAAAAATTTGACGAAGTCTTTTTCAAGCCATTAAAGATAAATTAAATAAAAAAAAATTACGAATGTACATTTAAGGAGTGTAAATCTTTTTAAATTTAATCAGGTGAGAAAAAATATCTTCTTCCCAATCTAAAGCGTAATGATTCTACAATGAAAGCCAGAATGGTCTACAGATGTTTTGAGAACCTTTTTGTTACAGCTTGCCCCGTCTCCAGTGACTGCAAGAACCCTGATTCCTAAATTTTTATACGGTTGCCCAAATAATTAATACAAATTATTATTATATTATAATTAATTAATAACATTTACACACGAGACCAAGTCCTCTAACAATTCAACATTATCTATATTGAGTGGAATTTCTTTATGCGTATCTACTTCTATTTGTTTAGTTTGAGACGGTGAAAGAACTTTACTATTAAGCCAAGCCCCTTTCTTTAGCTTCTTGAAAATCATACTGTCCTTTATAAATCTGTCTTGCCGCATTCCATGCCGGCCCATATAAGGATAGCGCTGACCAAATATTTTGAAGCAACACAGTGGCCAGCGCTGCTACGTCGCTAGCTTAGAATGGGATTGCACCACTTGGTAAAATCCCTGTTGAAAAGATCCCTCCGTTCCCTCGCTCGTTTCCCGTTTTCTTAAAGATAGTACAAAACCATAGTAACCTCACATTTATATACATTTTAAACTGAATACAGGAATTTATGAACTAAGTTAATACACACAAATACTAATTAATAATTACGTCACGGTTACAAATTATGGTTTACAAATTAAGTATAAATTAATGATAATTAAGGCGCCACCTTTTGTTTACTCACGGCACCAAATATACGCAGTCACGTCGTGCACTTGTAGCGTGTTTGAAATATAACGCTTTTAATTTTATAACTACTGGGGTGGCGAGTAACTCAGCCAAGGCTTATTGAAATTTCTAAATTTCGTAATTGAAAGGCTTACCCGATGATAAATATGAATAGGAAATTTCTTCAGCATCGTTTGATGAGGACAAACCGCATGTTTCATATGTATAATTCGATAACATAACCAATTTTAATCATCTCCGGGGTAACCGTTCTTCAACATTCGTCGGCTCCTCCGATCTAGCCTAGGTCACGTGTGGCGCATCAATAAAAATATTACATCCGTTTTGAAGGGCTGTGCGAGTAGTGGTTTAAGGCAATCGAGTCGGTTATCGAGTGTCAAATATTTTTTCATCGAGTATTCGAGTCGATTAATATTGAAGTCGAGTCGAGTTATTAAGTACTTGATTAAGGCACGGACTGTAAATTTTAGAGGACCGGTATTCCCGAGGTATTTTACGCCCCGTTCACCGATCAGGCTGACGGAAGTCGCTCAAGGTCATTAACTAAAGCGCTCGTCTTTCGGTCGGCCAGATTTCCAGATAACATGCGGGGGGGACTAGCTCTATGCCTGGTACAAATGACCTTGACGGACTCTCTCTCTCTATTTCGAAGTGATTGATGCACGGGGAAACCAAAATTCTACAGGGGAAGGCAACGCTTTATTCGTCCTCTAAAATTTACAGTCCGTGATTAAGGGGAAACTTTCTCTTATTCGAGTCGAGTAACTAAAAAAACCTCGAGTAATATTTTTAACGAGTCGGGTTATCGAGTACTTGATTAGGAGCTGGTTTTATTCAAGTAATTATGAAATTAAATTTAAATGGAGTATAAAGTAACTTTCGATGCTGAAAAATATTCGTTCAATTTAAATGAACCAGTTTCCACAACTTTGTAGGTACAGTTTAGTCCCCCAAAAGGTTGTAAAACCCCTCTTTGAACTTTGAAGCAACGAGGATAGAAAAAACTAATACTCGACGAGTTTAGAGAGAAGCTTATTCGAGTAATCGAGTACCCGAATATGCAATTTTTTTGGTACTCGGTAATCGGCGAGTATTCTTGAATAACTTATTCGAGGTCGAGTTCAAGTACTCGACCCCCAAAATTCCGAGTACTCGATTATGTTTTTATCCATGCTTGAACTCTCAGATTCACTGTTTTAATGCGTGGATCGGTCACCGGTGGCGTGATCTAGTGTCGAATATGAATACTACAGTTCTATTGAGTTATTTTTATTGAAAGATATTATTATATTTTCGATATAATCAATTTTAAGATCGAAGACTTCATTTCGCAGGTTGAAATTTTCATTTACTAGAGGTCACTGATTTGGGTACCCCTGTCGTAAACCGGAAGTTTTCCTTCACAAACACGCATTAATGATGTTATTTTTATTTCAATTTCGGCGTGAAAAGTAAATTATGGTAGATTACCGGACCTGAACTGAACAATGAGTGTAGAAGAAAACGTTGCGTGTAACCTACGTTGATTTTGGACCAGGAAAAACCAACTTGGTAATGGCGGGTGGAACCATTAAGCAGCTACAAAGTCACGCATTTCTTGATCTATTCTCTTTCAACCATTAAACCCGCTTACTATAATGTTTTTTTTTCGACTTTGATTTATTACTTTGCTCCAAATTATGCGAAGGTATAGAAAATTGCATTTTGCAAACGGGCAAATAAATGTAAATATCGCGTTATATCGATTGAAGTAGAATATTTCGTTAGCACACGTAGACTGTCTTTGGAAGAAGGTAAAAGCTCCAATAAGAAAGAGGAGCGACGGTCATGGAATAGATATACTCGTAGAAACCCTAGATGGAAATTCTGGCTATTTTAATTTCATTTTAATTTTATTTGGCTCGAAGATCTATTTGGTCCTAGTTTCGTGTTTTTATTCTCGAAGACCTAATTGGTTCGACAATTTCGCAAATCTTATCATCAGATCTGATGATGCCTCTGAACAGAATGCGAAACATGTTGTAGGTTCGATTACTGTCTGAGGTGATATAATTTTTCTCAGTCACTCTGGTATGGAACCATACGCAGATTTAAAAGAAAAACTTCTAATTGTATTAATTAATGCGTAATAAAACAAATACATTATCAATGTCGTGCTTGTAAATTTTAAGTAATATTTTTAATTCAATTTTTATTACGTAACTTAAGTTCAATTTTTTTTATTATGTTATATTCTGTTTCTTAGGCATACGTAATATATCGACATCGGACATAAATCTAAAAAAATTATTATTTATAAATAATATTTAATTTAAAAAGTGTGTCATTACGTTTACCTTCCTATTAGAAGCTACAGTGTCTACTAAATTTTAATCTTGTTCACAGGGAATTGAAAAAGACATTCAAAATTGTCAGCGTGGTTCAACAATGCACTTCAAAGTGGGATTTTTTCCGGTGAGTTATCTCTGATCGTTACACACAGAAAAATATTTTTCAGTAGGCTGCGGTTAGCATAGATGCCAGTGGCATACTTTGATAAATACAGTTAGCAACGGCCGTTAATTTCACAACCATCTTTGCTGCATCGTTTACTGTCGCGTTTATTTTTAAATAAACTGCAGAATCTACTGTTGAATCTATAGCAGTATTATGAAAAAGATACCGTCTGAAAATGGTATTATTACAAATTGTTCAACCTTCATATTAGACCAGAATTATTGCGATTTTATTAACATATTATAAACGTATATGATACGTTATAATTACGTAAAAATCCGTTCTTTTGCTGTATTTTTAAAGGAATGATCAGATTGAATTTACACATTACCGTTATGTCACGATCTATGTTCTTATTATTCTCTTAACGGTAAGATCTGTTGTATTTTACAAATTACAGTTATGTCACGATCAATATTCTTACTGTGCCCTTAACGGGAAGATCGGTTGTATTTTACACATAACCGTTATGTAACGATCAATATTGTTACTGTTATCTTAGCGGTAAGATCTGATGTATTTTATACATTGTCCAATGTAAAGATTTGTATTCTGGCTGTTATTTTAACAGAAAAGTATTCTGTTATATACACATTACCAATTACAATAAAAACTGACATTTTTAAACAGTTATTAAGTAGATTAAAATGTAGTAAATTATGCTACAGTAGGCCTTCGTGCTGCTGTATTTATAGTATTTTAAAAAATATTTTCAACAGTTAAATTGAACCTATTTTGTGCGGTTTGGACTTAAGTTATCCTTAAAGTGTTTATGGTCAGACTTATTAAATATGGAAATAGTTAAAAGTGGTTTTGGTGATATATTCAATTTGATTGCTATTTTAAAGATTAAACAGGCAATGAAAAAAATACACTTTTTCTATGCAAATTTTTCCTTGGTTGAAAATACAAAATTAAACGACCAGTATTTAAAAAATCAATATCTGGTTCATCGTGAATCGCACTGCTTTCCCTGAAAGCTTCGTAGCCGGCCTGTTTGACGGATCAACCAAAGATTATTGGAAATTGAAACCATCTCGAGAGGAAAGCTCACGTTTCCTTTGGCTCAATTGTTACTATGATGAATGACTAATCGGAGCGGACTTAGTATTGATAACTGGAAATAGCAAGTACTCCATTAAAACATATTTTCATGGAATTGTAACGCGTGTGTTAATGATTCACTTTGGAGCAGCATGGTTTAGGCGCGGGGTTGTTCTTACGTAATCCAGACTTTTTTATCTTTTGTTGAACACCAAATTTTAAACAATTGAAATAGTAAAATGCACAATTCATTTTAGGCCCTAGTTAACTTTTTGGAACTTTTAAATGTCGCTTAAGCCCTGGTGACTGATGATCTCAATGTCCACAATGAAAATCACAATTTGAGGGATGATGTGCGTATTAAAAAACGCCAATTTAGATCCTCAAAGGGAACTTCGGCGGCTCGCTCCGATAAATTATTGAATCGGAACATTAAATTGATTAATATAAATAATATCATTGTTTCTCATTATAGTTATTTTAAACTTTGAGACAAAAAGGTGATTTCGTTCTTAGTTATCGCCATCGCTTTAGCTTGGGAGTAATTTTTTTTTTACCGACGACCAATTTCCTCTTCCGAAAACTGCGATAACGCAGTCATCCCGCGTCAGACTATCATTAACCGAAATACTTCAAAGCCATTATAATGTGTTACTTGCGCTACCACACAACTTCCTAAAAGCTAAAGCTTCTCCACGACACTCACGAAACCCGAAACCGGTCCACTGTTGAGATATGAACCTAAAAAGTATCATTGATTTTCCAAACTTATTGTTTAAGAAATTGTTATCTGACGACAGTGACGATATGGGAATTGGTTTTTGTTTTGTGAACTTGGTTTTAACGTGGGATTTATTCGGATCAATTTAAATTCGTATCCTTAACAATTTTTAAAATTTTCACTTCAAATAGACCTGTGTCTTAGTCACATATTAAATTTATAAATTTAATAACCCTTTAAAAACTTTTATTATTTCATTAACTTACTATGTAGTTGAGGTATCAACTAATTAAAAGTGCAAGTTTTATCAACCTTTATTAATTAGAGCATATATGCCTTCAACGATGTTTAAGAATTAATTACCGATGTCAGAAACGTCAACAAAATATTTATATTTTGCAACCGATCTCACGTAAAATAATTCCCCCAAAGCAAATATAATAAAGCCAGCTTATAACGTGTTAAAAAGAAAGAACAAAAAACAATATATAATTAAGCTTTTAGGAAACAAGACTGCGAGTAGTAATTATTACAACGTTTATTCCGATATTCCAAATAAACCAGTAACGAATGGGAAATTGACCTTTGAAGCTAAACTATAAATACTACAATTTTATAATTAATTATCAATAGCAAACAGAGATTTAGGTTTTACGCGCACAAAATGATTATAACACTCAAGTCTCTGTTGATTTCGGTTTCCAGAATTTCGCAGAGTTAAACGCAAGAATTTATAACTCAGTTTGAATTTATAACGCTTTCAAGGCTCCTAAGCTCAAGTTGTCTTTGGAAAAAAGTTTTGGTACTACTGTGTTAACACGACGCGAGGGCTGCAGTAATAAACTAGAAAAGAAATCAATATACATGAACACCGATTTCTCAAGTGTATTTTACGCCAAATATCAATGTTAGTTGATCGTTATCTAGATCATCAAGTTCGTCACTGCTTTATCAAAAAAGTGTGTGTGTGAACAAAATATCTTTTCCAAATGGTATTAAGGCCATTGTCACACTATCGCGTGAAATCGGGTTAATTCTCTCAATCAAACTGACTAAAGCTGAGATTTTATGGCTGGTCTATCGTTCAGAGTGCGTGAGTGCCCTAAAACTATATCCTAGTATTTTAATGTTTACTATATGTACTTTTCAGAATAATATTTGGGCGACGATTAAAGAGAGAATCCAAGCCGGAGTAGATCCCCATTTCGAGATCGAAGGCACTGCCGCCATTGTTGCAGACTACCTTTCCAGAGCCATCAATTTCAGGTCGTTTAAAATTATTTAAATTATGGCGCGAAACTAATGCTTTCGGTAAAGTATCCATACCAAATCGAATAGTTTGGCCATTTAACTTATCAAATACCCGAGTACTAAATAAATTTACGTATTTGGCTCTGTTTTTATCTGGCTTTTAGAGTTTTAATTTTAGTTTGCTGCTCTGGCAAATTCCAAATCAATCCAAGGCTCAATAATTAAGGCTCGGCGTTCGGATAGGAAATTTTATTTTATATACATATCCGAAAATTATCCGAATTAAAACTTATTTGTTGCATATTAAATCGTATAATACTCGTTAATATTATCAATAAATAAACAGTTAATCGAATTTTTTATGATTAATTGAAATTTTGGCGGTTAATTTATCCGTTTATCCGAAATCTATTAATAATCTAGCTGACTAACAAGGAGACAACCCAAGGTGTAACACACCGATTTTGTTCAAACTCGGGATTCTGGTAGACCTTCATGTAACTTGAAAACACCTAAAGGGAAATATCTCCATAGGCAACCGTTTTTCCATGGCAACCCTAAATGTTTCTGACAACACTAAATGGAAAATTTCCCATTGAATATAACATGGGAATCTGACCAATTTTCAAGGTACCGCCTGTAAAAATGTTAACCAATTTCAAACTTTTTCATTATTTTTTATTTTTATTTTCTTAAAATTGGCCAAATTCCCATGTTGTTTTCAATGGGAAATTTTACCTGACACATTGACACTCGTTCATATACCACGAAATGGCAGTCGAATACTCGTTGCTTAAGGAATACTCCTAATTTTGATGAAGTCTTGGTAATAACGTTCCTAATAATGTAATTAGTTTCCTTTCAATTTCAGTTACACATTCCACTTTTCTGAAGATTACATTTACGGGAAAGAACTTAAAAACGGTTCCTGGATCGGCACTTTGGGATATCTTTTTCATAACGTACAGTAGTACAGGGTGTCTCAATTTGCTCGATCAGGCCATTTTTCTCAAAATGTATTTATGCTAGGGTTCTAAATTTCAAAAAAATCGAGCGATTTTGTGCCGTTTTGGAAAATTTATTTTTTCACCGGTAGGTGTCACGCAAAATGTTTCAATAGAAAAGTTGTAGGGCATAGTCGAAAGTGTAAAAATAATTTTGGTTCGGTTCACTGAGTTTGTAGGTCGGGGGGAAAACAAGTTGTACTAGCAGGCAATAGCCTTTAACGTAAACAATCGTACATAATCACAACACACATGTACATTTATTTTAGGGAAATTATGCTTTCAGCTATGTAGTTAATAATCAGATCTGCAAAATTATTACGTTCAACACCTAATTAGACAAAGTAGACAAAGACCGCGTCTTCCATTTCGGCGTGGTTACGAGTAAGATCATCAAACAAAGATTTGTAGACCAAAAATTACGCTTATTTTTCTTTTGTTGTTTTTTAACGTGAAATATCAATTGTCCGAGTAGTAATTAAAGCGTTTACATTTCAAAGTTAAAACATAATCTCAGCTTGGCCGATTGTTGTCCAGTATGCCTCTTTACACTCGAGATCATCGCGCTCATATGCTAGAATTATTTTACGGAGAAGGTCGTCGTAATGCTACTCTAGTAAATCAGTTATTTAGACGAAGATTTCCCAATTGCAGACCAAGTCATACGACGGTTTTTAGAGTGGTCCGCGACTTCGACAACTGGGGTAATATCAATCCGAGGTTTCGTGGTCGTGGTCTCCAGGACATCGACATGGAAAACACCATGCTTGCCTACTTTGTCGCCTATCCTCGAGCGAGCGTCAGGACTGCCAGCTTTGACTTAGGGTTGGATCGAAACTACGTTTGAAGAACACTCAAAAGACACCATTTTCATCCTTATCGAGAGACACTTCACCAAGGACTGCATGACTTTGATAGACAGCACCGACTCGACTTCGGCAATTGGTTTTGCCTCATGGCTGACGCACACCAGGATTTTCACGATCAACTACTGATGTCCGACGAATGTTCATTCGGAAGAGATGGGCCTTTCAACCGTCAAAACCAACATATGTGGGACTACGAGAATCCACACTGGGGATTTCCTCACCGCCACCAAGTGCAGTTTCGCTTAAATGTGTGGGCTGGTCTGTTAGGTGACAGAATTATTGGCCCGTTCTTCCTGCCAAATCGTCTGAACGGTCAAAACTACTTGGAGTTCCTTCAAAATGAAATATCCAACGTGTTGGACGACATTCCTCTGGCCGAGTACAGACGCATCTGGTTCCAGCAAGATGGGGCGCCACCTCACCAATATCGTGACGTGGTTGCATATCTAAACGACGAGTTTCCTAGAAGATGATCGGAAGAACTGGTCCGGTTCGTTGGCCTGCAAGATCCCCTGATCTAACACCACTCGACTTTTTTCTTTGGGGATTCGTAAAGGACTACGTATACCAAACACCTGTGACGAGCGTTGAAGATTTACGACAAAGAATCATCAAAGCATGTCGCCGGGTGACTCAGAAATGGTTCGGGGAGCATTTCGCAATATGCAACATCGTGCATATTTGTGCATTGCATCAGAAGGTGGCATTTTTGAAAACATTTTGTAGAAGTCATTAAAAAACATTTGTCACTTGGGCTAATTATTATTTGTTTATTTTTCGAAATCTTATAACTGAAATGCATGTTACCTACAATTCGTTAAAGGCTATTGCCTGCTAGTACAACTTGTTTTTCCCCCGACCTCCAAACTCAGTGAAAAATAGATCTTTTTCAACCGTACCAAAATTATTTTTACACTTTCGACTATGCCCTACAACTTTTCTGTTGAAACATTTTGCGTGACACCTACCGGTGAAAAAATAAATTTTCCAAAATGGTTCGATTTTTCTGAAATTTAGTAACCAAAGCCTTCCATACCTAACAAATAAACCCTGAAAATTTCAGAACCCTAGCATAAATACATTTTGAGAAAAATGGCCTGATCGAGCAAATTGAGACACCTAGTATAATTTTTTCAATTATTGATTAACATCCTTTTTATAATAAATAATTGAATTATTAAAAATCATTAAAGTTAAAGTTTATCTTTTTCCGTTGTTGAGGGTTAGGGCTATTAGGTAATAAAAGAATAATTTTGTCCGAGTCGTCTTTGTTCTTCGTGCGTTACCCTGAGTGGCGTTATTGCTCTAAAAACTAAAAATAAAAATGACAGAAGGTAACTTTACAAGAAAATTAAAGCCCGAGTTATTTAAGTTTAGCAGATGCATTACGGAATCATTCGAAATTTTATTTGCCCAATTTGTCCCTTTTTTATCGTTACCGCATAGTAGCGCCATCTAGGTTATTTACATTGCGTTAAAATAGTTTTAATTTTAAAGAAATGTTTACTGAAAATATATGTGTATTTTTAAAATAATAATAAAAGAGACGGGATGTAGTAGTATCCCGTCTCTTTTATTATTATTTTATTATATTAAATAAGCCATGGTTGCGAAAATTAAAATTTACGATTATGTTTGTTTTTACTACAAAAAGTTATAAAAGGGAACAAAATCAGTTATTTTATAATTATTCCACCCAAAACCCGTTTTATCTTATCAACATAAAATCTAGAATTCTAGTAATTGTTCACCCACGTGGGATATATGACTTTTTGTAATATAATTATCCAAGTTGAATTATAATCCTGGTAAGGCGCCAGCTAGGAACAACAAACACAACACCCCACACAAGGAGAACGCAACCCGTCAAAAGTCGTGGATTTTCTTGTGTACGTTTTTCATTGGCTAGACGCTTTAGCGCCTGCTGCCGTTGGAAGGGGAAAATTTGGAAATTGTCTTCCCCCCGCCCGTAAAACGTTCAGCGTAAAGGCTCGTGACGCTCGTCCATGAAATTCGTACACAACCCTTCGTTAGCGTGTTTAAAGGCTAGCTGCGTTCTCCTTGTGTTTGTTGCTCCTAGGCGCCAGAAAGAACGAAACTAAACTACAGCTTAATACCCAGTTTAGGTTAGTTTGGTTGCCAGTTTTGACCAAAGAAATTTAGAGAAACTGGTCATGAAAACTGAAGTAGATAGTGTGAGCACGGCTTCTGAAATCCTTTTGCGACGCACACTTTGCTTTTCCGCTGACGTTTGCGGTTGTGTTTTCTTTTGTCGGGAAACTGCAATTTAAGACACGATATCAGAAGGTTGATACCTTTTTAAATTTCAGAGAACGGACATTATGATCTCAACGGTGTATTTAACGGAGAGAAGGAACGAAGTATTTTGGCCGACTCACGTCATTGATGTTACGAGCACTCAGATACTGTCTTCGAGTGAATTCGTTAAATGGGCAAACTTCACTCAGTTGGTGACAGTCCTGGAAAAAGAAGTAAGATATCTAGAAGAAAATGGGAGTGTGTTGGTAAAAGGAAGAAAATGGGAAAGTGTTGGTTAAATTAGGAAAATCGGAGTATGGGTCAATGAAGGAAATAAGACAGATAGAGAGAGAGTGTGGCTAATGGAGGAAAAGGATAGAGTATATTACAGGATGAAATTGGAGTGTGTTGGTTAAAGGAGGAAAAAGGAGAATGTTGGTTAAAGGAGGAAAATGATGTAGTATTTCAAAGAGGAATCAAATCGTCCGGAATCCGTTCGTTAACCATGATTACAATTTAGTATTGTGGAAGCTATGAGAGGAGTGGAGGGGAGAATGCAGAATGTTTCGTCTGCAACGTTCGTCGTAAGTGTCGTCTGTTTTGTTATGTTATGCGGTTTACGACGTTTTCTTGTGCTAGCTTTATCCACAAATTTAGATAAATATTTAGTTTTAATTTTATTTTGATTAATATTAAAAGCAGCAGAGCGCTTTTAATTCTTATCCTTTTTTAACAATTGACTTAGTGAGTAATTCGTTTAATTTTTATTTCTTGTTTTAAGCCTAAATGTCATTCGTGTAACACCAAGACCCAAAATAATTTAGCTGGTTCTTATTTTTTAATGTAAGCTTTAAATGACTAATTTAGATATAATTTGGTTGTAAGAGTATTATTTATTTGGGATGAGCTAGTCTTATATTTTATGGAGAAAGCTGTATTTTACATAATTGTGAATTTTAAAAAGAATAATTACCAAATACTCTGGAACTTTAACTATGATGATTTTACTATCTTCTTCAATCAATCTGAAGCACTAAATATACTATAGTATATAAAATAGACTGAGTTTTTTCCATTTAAATTTCTTGTTTGTCAACGCTCCCTCAAATGGCAATTGGTTTTTATTTGACTTCAAAGCACTTGAGAGAAATAAATCGAGTTTGCAAAAAATTCAATAGTAGCAGGTCTGAGCACACAAAAGAAATGTTGATTGGGGTGATCTCGGTATTGACCCGCGTTTTTTTTAGGAAGTGATAACCCCAATAACTAAGTATCTGTTCCAATGGGGAGAGGCAACTTTAGACGCTAGTAGCGTGGTCGAGCTAAGAGTCCTCTAAGCTTCATTTAAAATTATGCGGTAGTCGAGACTACCAATAGAATAGTCCAGTGAGGTTTACTCTGAGGACTACGATAACACATATGTGGAATATGTTCACCAACCAGGATTTCAATTTAGTATTGTGGAAGTTCTGTTAGGTGAGAATGGAGAATGTTTCTTTTGCAGCGTTACTGTCGTCTGCTAATTTTTTAATAATAATAATAATAATCAGCTGGCTAATGCCCAAGGCACCACCTTAGGCCCAAGTCATCTAGTGACTTATAATGCCATTTAAACAGGTGGCCCGGTTATAATGTTTAGGAGGGTGGTGACAAAGCCCTTCTTGCCTCGCGAGCCAACAGCTCACTACACTAACTATTAATGTTAACCTCTACAAGGGGGAAACTCCTTTAACCAGCATGACCTGTGAAACCTGGATGCCCAAGATTGAAATCTTAACTAACAATCTCACTAAATTTGTTTTATTGGGTTACTGAAAATCAGTCTACTGCCATGTATTTCCCTTCATAGAAAGTGTTAATGCTTTTTTTGGTTTGCAGAAAAAATTGAACAATATAAAGTAATAATTGTTTTTAAAAATGTCTGGGAGACGACCGTGGAGGAAAGTTGTTGGTTTGATTTCCAAAGAAGACTCGTCTGGTAAAAAAATACTATCTTCTAATCTAAGGCAAAGAGTACGTCCTTATGATGCTTCAACAGTTAAAAAACACCGAGCATTAGGTATGTATAAGTAAATATGAAGTTTTGCTTGGTTTTACAAGTCACTTCTATGAGTGTTGTCTTCCTTAGTAGAGGCTCACATTTGTTTTGTAATTAACACCAGATCTTTGAAACAATCTTATCAAATGGGTGAACTTTTGTACACATACTTATTTGACCATGCTCAGTGTCATTATGAGGTCTGAAATTTAAAATTTCAGCAGTGATGTTTGAAATCGGGTGCGCAAGGAAAAAATAATGAATTTCAAAAATACATATGGCAGACTTCAACACGTCGAAGATTGAGTGAGAGCAATTACTGTGTGAAACATTGTTCTAACCAGTTAACCTAATGTTCTTTATAATCCGGCTTAATTAAGTGCAATTTTGTGTTATAAATATTAGGTGTTAATATAACCAACATTTTTCTCTTGATCAACATCTGCAATGGTATGATGAAAGTTACTCATTTAACCTGGCCACCTGAATTAATAGCATTGAAAGTCGCTAGATGACTTGGTCTTGGGTACGTGGTGCCTAATTAAAAAAATAATTCATGGAATACGATTGCTTACTTGAACTATAGAAAATTGAAAGATTTCTTGGACTACTCACCCGTACCTTTCCCCATGCTTAAATTGTTGTCTCCTCAACGTAACCTTCTATGGGGGGGGGGGGGGGGTTGAACCGGAATTGGGTATAATATCTGGCTGGTTTTTTCCGCTTGGTGCTAATCTGTTTAAAAATTACCTAAAAAGTCTGTGACATAGGTTGTATCCAAAGTGAAGTAATTCTGTTTTTGGCATATTTTCAAATGGTTGCGCTAGTTGTTGACGGTTATATTTAGAATACCGGTTTTGGTTATTTGTCGATGCTTGAACTAGCACATTAATTTTGGAGTAAATGCTTAAATTTGGTCTAACTACGTGAATAAATTTGAATTATATAATGTGTTATTCTTGATGAGCTGTGACTAGTCAATGTTCCCCAAAAAATTGGATATTAACGACTGCACACCTCTTGTTTTCGCTGAGAATGTGTGACAAAGATTTTAATAAACTAAAAGTAACAACTATTAAATCAAACCTCATCTTCTTGAATGACCATGCGTGCTTGACATAAGAAATCTTCAGGAATATCACCAATATTTTGCGATTGTTTATAAGGTGATTCCATAGTAGCCTCTAAAACTTGTCCAGTGGTGGCATTTTCAATTCTAGCTACTTTTTGAGGAAGATTTACAGAAATGCGGTTTAAACAAAATGCAAAATAAATGAAAGAATTAAAACCAATTTATATTTATAGAAGGTAGCTTATACCATAAAGTAAATTTTAAATTAGTGCACAAAGTGTTCTCAACTACATTGGGAAAATAAATTTGAGTATTTATTCAAGCTCTCATAACTTCAACCTTCTTTGTTAAAAAAATATTTCCAATAAAACCCCATTGTTCTTCAAATTGCTGAGAGATTGAAATAAAATTGAAAATCTAAATAAGAAAAATCTGTAAAACAAATGGGAAACGTTCAAATTATAGGAAAATAGGTGAATTTAATGAAGGCATGAAAAATATAGTAATTTCTGGTCATACTGGTTATTGCAACTTATTAAAAATACCCCAATCAGGTACCAGGGGCAGATGCAATTCAGGGTTTATGTAATAGCTGGATTTGGTAGTCTAGCTAATATTGGTTGGTGGCATCTAGGAGCAACAAACACAGCACCCCCCTTACCAAAAAATAAGTTGGATTTCAGTTTGTATACACATTATTAGTTGATATTGAGTTGGTATTAAGTAGGCTCAAGTTGTCAGCATATTTCAAGTTACTATTAAAGGGGTAATAAGTTGTTATTCAGTTGGTAGGAAAATACTGCTTTTGCTAAGTTTATAATTAGTTGGTTTTTAGTAGTCAGGAAATTACAATATTTTAAAGTTGGTTTTTAGATGTTTCCCTAGTAGGATTTAAGTTGATTTTAAGTAGTTAAATGTAAATGTTGATTCTGGTTTAGTTGGAAATAAGTTGATTAATAAAGAGGATTTAAGTTATTTTTAAGTAGGCATTTGTCCCAAATACAAACTGAAAACCAAGTTGATATACAAGTTGTCCTAAGTGGTTTTTAGCCAAGTTATTTTTTGGTAAGGGGGCCCACACAAGGAGAACGCAGCCCGTCAAAAGTCGTACATTTTCTTGCGTACAGTTTTCATTGGTTAGATGATTTAGTGCCTGCTGTCATCGGAAGGGGAAATTGGGAAATTGTCTTCCCCCTCGCCCGTAAAACGTTCAGCGTAAAGGCTCGTCCAATGAAAATTGTACAAAACACTGCGTTAGCGTGTTTAAAGGCTAGCAGCGTTCTCCTTGCGTTTATTGCTCTTATGTGGCATAGACATGGTATCAAAGCGAGGTAGGTGATTTGTGTCTACGATGTATGATTGAATTCTGACTCTTAAGGTAAGAAAATTAATAATTCTGCACTTAAGTGCATTCCAAGTCTTGATGCCAAGGCAATAATAATCAGCTATGCTAATACCCAAGACACCACCATAGGCCTAAGTCATCGAGCTACTTTTAAAGCCATAAATTCAGGTGTCTGGGTTACAATGTGTAGGAGGGTGGTGGCAAGCCAACAGCTCACTATTACCGTTAACAAGTTTTTAAGGAAGGGGAAACCGAAGAGGGCGGGCGAAAACCCCTTAAACAAGTAGGGAGAGAACTTGTAAACTCAACGCAGAAGGAGTTGTTCAGAGTTTTCACCCAGTGCCACAAGCAGGGATCGAACCCGGCTCCTCTTGCTGCGAGGCGAAAGTGCTGGCCACTCCACCACCCTACCATATCATAAAGACAAAAACAGCTTCTGCAAATGCATAAATTATACTGTGATTACATCATGATTCGATTTACTATTAATTAAACTGCCAAGTCGGCTGAGTATTCTTAAAATCTTTGTCACACATTCTCAGCGAAAACAAGAGGTGTGCAGTCGTTAATATCCAATTTTTTGGGGAACATTGACTAGTCACAGCTCATCAAGAATAACACATTATATAATTCAAATTTATTCACGTAGTTAGACCAAATTTAAGCATTTACTCCAAAATTAATGTGCTAGTTCAAGCATCGACAAATAACCAAAACCGGTATTCTAAATATAACCGTCAACAACTAGCGCAACCTTTTGAAAATATGCCAAAAACAGAATTACTTCACTTTGGATACAACCTACGTCACAGACTTTTTAGGTAATTTTTAAACAGATTAGCACCAAGCGGAAAAAACCAGCCATATATTATACCCAATTCCGGTTCAACCCCCCCCCCCCCCCCCCCATAGAAGGTTACGTTGAGGAGACAACAATTTAAGCATGGGGAAAGGTACGGGTGAGTAGTCCAAGAAATCTTTCAATTTTCTATAGTTCAAGTAAGCAATTGTATTCCATGAATTATTTTTTTAATTAGGCACCACGTACCCAAGACCAAGTCATCTAGCGACTTTCAATGCTATTAATTCAGGTGGCCAGGTTAAATGAGTAACTTTCATCATACCATTGCAGATGTTGATCAAGAGAAAAATGTTGGTTATATTAACACCTAATATTTATAACACAAAATTGCACTTAATTAAGCCGGATTATAAAGAACATTAGGTTAACTGGTTAGAACAATGTTTCACACAGTAATTGCTCTCACTCAATCTTCGACGTGTTGAAGTCTGCCATATGTATTTTTGAAATTCATTATTTTTTCCTTGCGCACCCGATTTCAAACATCACTGCTGAAATTTTAAATTTCAGACCTCATAATGACACTGAGCATGGTCAAATAAGTATGTGTACAAAAGTTCACCCATTTGATAAGATTGTTTCAAAGATCTTGTGTTAATTACAAAACAAATGTGAGCCTCTACTAAGGAAGACAACACTCATAGAAGTGACTTGTAAAACCAAGCAAAACTTCATATTTACTTATACATACCTAATGCTCGGTGTTTTTTAACTGTTGAAGCATCATAAGGACGTACTCTTTGCCTTAGATTAGAAGATAGTATTTTTTTACCAGACGAGTCTTCTTTGGAAATCAAACCAACAACTTTCCTCCACGGTCGTCTCCCAGACATTTTTAAAAACAATTATTACTTTATATTGTTCAATTTTTTCTGCAAACCAAAAAAAGCATTAACACTTTCTATGAAGGGAAATACATGGCAGTAGACTGATTTTCAGTAACCCAATAAAACAAATCTAGTGAGATTGTTAGTTAAGATTTCAATCTTGGGCATCCAGGTTTCACAGGCCATGCTGGTTAAAGGAGTTTCCCCCTTGTAGATGTTAACATTAATAGTTAGTGTAGTGAGCTGTTGGCTCGCGAGGCAAGAAGGGCTTTGTCACCACCCTCCTAAACATTATAACCGGGCCACCTGTTTAAATGGCATTATAAGTCACTAGATGACTTGGGCCTAAGGTGGTGCCTTGGGCATTAGCCAGCTGATTATTATTATTATTATTATTAAAAAATTAGCAGACGACAGTAACGCTGCAAAAGAAACATTCTCCATTCTCACCTAACAGAACTTCCACAATACTAAATTGAAATCCTGGTTGGTGAACATATTCCACATATGTGTTATCGTAGTCCTCAGAGTAAACCTCACTGGACTATTCTATTGGTATTCTCGACTACCGCATAATTTTAAATGAAGCTTAGAGGACTCTTAGCTCGACCACGCTACTAGCGTCTAAAGTTGCCTCTCCCCATTGGAACAGATACTTAGTTATTGGGGTTATCACTTCCTAAAAAAACGCGGGTCAATACCGAGATCACCCCAATCAACATTTCTTTTGTGTGCTCAGACCTGCTACTATTGAATTTTTTGCAAACTCGATTTATTTCTCTCAAGTGCTTTGAAGTCAAATAAAAACCAATTGCCATTTGAGGGAGCGTTGACAAACAAGAAATTTAAATGGAAAAAACTCAGTCTATTTTATATACTATAGTATATTTAGTGCTTCAGATTGATTGAAGAAGATAGTAAAATCATCATAGTTAAAGTTCCAGAGTATTTGGTAATTATTCTTTTTAAAATTCACAATTATGTAAAATACAGCTTTCTCCATAAAATATAAGACTAGCTCATCCCAAATAAATAATACTCTTACAACCAAATTATATCTAAATTAGTCATTTAAAGCTTACATTAAAAAATAAGAACCAGCTAAATTATTTTGGGCCTTGGTGTTACACGAATGACATTTAGGCTTAAAACAAGAAATACAAATTAAACGAATTACTCACTAAGTCAATTGTTAAAAAAGGATAAGAATTAAAAGCGCTCTGCTGCTTTTAATATTAATCAAAATAAAATTAAAACTAAATATTTATCTAAATTTGTGGATAAAGCTAGCACAAGAAAACGTCGTAAACCGCATAAAATAACAAAACAGACGACACTTACGACGAACGTTGCAGACGAAACATTCTGCATTCTCCCCTCCACTCCTCTCATAGCTTCCACAATACTAAATTGTAATCATGGTTAACGAACGGATTCCGGACGTTTTGATTCCTCATTTCAAAGGAGGAAAATGATGTAGTATTTCAAAGGAGGAAAATGATGTAGTATTTCAAAGGAGGAAAATAGGAATGTGGGTTAAAAGAGATAAATAGGAGAGATAGAGGGTGTGGGTTCAAAAGGAAATGAGAGAGATAGAGAGTGTGGATTAAAGGAAGAAAATGGGAGTGTGGGTAAAATGACAAATGATAGAGATAGAGAGTGTGGATTAAAGGAAGAAAATGGAAGAGTATTGGTAAATGGAGAAAGTGGAAATATATTTAACGAGAAAAATCAGGGAAAGTGAGAGTGTGTTAAAAGAGGAAAATACGAGAGTCTGGGTTAAAGGAGGGAAATGCAAGACAAAGGGTGTAAGTACGAAATGAGAGAGAGTGGGTTAAAGGATTAAAAATTAAGTAGAGAAGCAAAAGTCCGCGTAAAAGAGTGAATAATGTGCATGAAACTAATTCCTTAACGGAGGTGTATTTCTTTCATTCAAGGTGTGGAGTCTGTTTTGTGTCGTCCTAATTCTGTCGGTTTCCGCCACGACGATCATCTTCAAGTGCCGGACTCACCGACAACTCGGACGGGATTCTGAAAAGCGTTTGCAATTAAGATTAGTATTAAAAAGTATCGCCATACACGTCAGAGCCGTATTCCAAACCAGTAAGCATTTTAATATTAGAGTTTATTGGCTGTTTATTTACTCGAACAAGTGCGAAGTGCTTTAGGAAGTGAAACAAAATACTGTGAACATTTAAGTACACACAATTCTTGAATATTAAAATTAAATTTGAACAGATTTTATACATAAGCTTAATAAACGTACTATAACAACCAAAGTGTAAATTTCAACCAAAAATGCGTTATCAACACCACCCTATACAGGGAGTTTCAATTTGCTCTATCAGGGTCTTTTCTCAAAAAGTGTTTTTCCTAGTGCTATGAATTTCTCAGGATATATTTGTTAGGTATGGAAGGTGTTGGTTTTTAAATTTCAGAAAAAATCGAACTAAATTGGTTTTTTTTCAATGGTAGGTGTCACACAAAATGTTTCAATAAAAATTTGTAGAGCATAGTCGAAAATTTAAAAAATAATCTCGTTCGATCGAAAAAGCCCTATTTTTCACAGTGTTTGGAGGTCGTGGAAAAAAAGTTGTGCTAGGATCCAATAGTCTTTAACTTTAAGAAAGTAATTTTTAAATGAAATTAAACGTCCAACACCTAATTAGACTAAGTAGCCAAAGACCTCGTCTTCCATTTCGACGTGGTTATGAGTATGATCTCAAAACGAAGATTTGTAGACGAAAATTTACGCTTCAAACGTTCAATCTTCTTTAACAATGTTTTTGTTTTTATTCAACGTAAAATGTAAATTTTCCGTTTCGTATTTAAAACGTTCACATTTTAAAATTAAAAATTTTCTCGGCTTGGACAATTTTTGTCAAGTATGCCTCTTTACACTTGAGATCAGCACGCTCATATGTTAGAGTTATTTTACAGAAAAGGTCGTTATAACGCAACCCTAGTAAGTCGGTTATTTAGGCGATAATTTCCAAATCATACGACGGTTCTTAGAGTGGTCCGCGACTTCAACAACTTGGGTAATATCAATTCGAGGTTTCGTGGTCTTAGTGTTCAGCACATCGACATGGAAAATAATATCCTTGCCTACTTCGTCGCCTATCCTCGAGCGAGCGTCAGCCTGCCAGCTACGACTTTTGGTTGGATCGAAACTACGTTTGGAGAACACTCAACAGACACCGTTTTCATCCTTACCGAGCGACCCTCCACCAAGCACTGCAGGACGGTGACAGATTCGACTTCTGCAACTGGTTTTGCTTCATGGCTGACGAACACCGTGATATTCACGCTCAACTACTGAGTGTTCGTTCGGAAGAGATGGGCCATTCAAACGCCAGAACAACCACATGTGACACTACGAAAATCCACACTGGGCATTCCCTCACCGCCACCAAGTGCAGTTTCGCTGAAATGTTTGGGCTGGTCTGTTCGGTGACAGACGTACTGGGCCGTTCTTCCTTCCAAATCGTCTGAACGGACAATACTACTTGGAGTTCCTTCAAAACGAAATATCCAACGAATTTAACGACATTCCTCTGGCCTAGTACAGAAGTATCTGGTTCCAGCAAGAAGGGGTGCCAGCTCACCAACATCGTGATGTTGTTGCGTATTTAAACGACGAATTTCCTGGAGGATGGATCGGAAGAAAAAGTCCTGTTCGTTAGCCTTCAAGGTCCCCTGATCTAACACCACTCCACTTTTTACTTTGAGGTTTCAAACACCTGAGATGAGCATTGTAGACTTAAGACAAAGAATCATCGAAGCAGGTCATTGCGTCATTGCAGAAATGGTTCGGGGTGCATTTCAAAATATGCAACACAGTGCATTTTCCATAAAGGTGTAATTTTTTTTACTCTATTTAGATCGATAAGGAAAACTGACAATGCATAACTTTTAAGTCCTTGATCCCCAGATGAGAGATATCTCGACTAGGTAATTTCCAATTCACTGATGTATCATTATCCTTCCTGACCCTTATTGGTTGCAGAGTTATGGACATTAAAGCAAAATAAGAAAACAATGGCAAAAAAATAAAATGGGTACTGCCCACGTGTTTGGGCTCCTATAGAAAAATTGTTATAAGGGCAGCGACGGTGGGGACATGTCCTAACCAATGATCTATCAATTACCGTGTCATTTACCAATTTAACCGTTACGTTTGAAGATTTATGCGCAGTCCTACGCTAGAACTAGCCAAACTCTCTAATAATTTAAAAAAATTACACAAAATTTTTCATAAGACGAATACATAAAATGAGCTACCCCTTGACGTATCGTTCATCATTTTATTACTAACGGTTGAAGAAATATTTTAAGTACGGCGGCTACGTACTATGGAAAAAAGTACATACATTTCCCTTTGGGATTGTGTGTAAAACAGTTTAAATTCACAATAAAAATTTAATTAAAAATTCTACGTTTCGGAGGTACTTTTTTTCTTACTTGAGCTGTAGAAGTAATTTTTATTATGAATGTAAAACCATTTTTTACGTCTGATAATTAATTTTGTAGTCGATAATATATATTATGCATATTCCAAACAAGTCATTATTTTTATATAAAAATTTTGTTATTTCTTTACCTAAATTTATTCGATTATATATTAAAGTCAACACTTATTTTTTTCGCATGATTAAAAAATCAACCGCTCACCCGATTTTAATTTGGAGTCCAGATTTGGATTCCTTAGATTTCGTAGCACTGCCCACGATTTGCACATTTTACTAATTAAATAGTTAACACAGTCAAACAAATGAACCAAATTTAAACATCGAAACACTGTTAAAAATTTAAAGTCACCCGTTATTTTTGGCTGGTTATTATAAAATCAACCACTTGACCGATTTTAATTCTGAGACCAGATTTGGATTCCTGGCATTTTGGAGCTCTAGATTAGATATCAACATTGTACTATTTAATTAGTTAACACCGTCCAAAAATGAAGTATTTAAAACATAGAAAATTACGAAAAAAGCTGGAGCCGCATTCTAGTCAAATTTAAAGATAATTCATAAATAATACAAAATCTAGTTGCAAATTGAGTTTTTTGCAATAAAATAATTAGCGATTTGACCTGTATGTAATTGTAATTTTGATATTTCTGGCTATTTCGTTCTCAATGCATCGTTAAGACTTTTGCATGATGCTTTTGTATGTATTCGTATTTTACTTTTTATTATTTTATTATTTTTTTATTGTTGATAAATTTGTCAAATTAATTGAAATAGTATTAAAAAAAACTCCTGTGAACAACAGAATGACGTCATTCTGCTTTCAAATCACAGTCCACTGCTCCTCCAATTTTTAACACAAAATCTTTGGTCAAATTTTGCCCACAAAGGTATCCATATTTATATTTATTTTCTTCACTACTCATTTAACATTAAAATTGTTATTATTAGATTATTTTTTGCTGCAGATTACTGCAATAAATAACTAATAAACTAATAGTAATAAATTTTAAAATTTTAATGTTAAATGAGTAGTGAAGAAAATAAATATAAATATGGATACCTTTGTGGGCAAAAGTTAACCAAAGATTTTGTGTTAAAAATTGGAGGAGCAGTGGACCGTGATTTGTAAGCAGAATGACGTCATTCTGTTGTTCACAGGAGTATTTTTTAATACTATTTCAATTAATTTGACAAATTAATCAACAATAAAAAATAATATATGTCCCTTTAAGGCGCTTTAAGGCCGCACCTCTGACGAGCTCTAAGCTGTTTTTTCAGCTCGAAGAACTGTTTTTGTTATGAAATGAAATGAAATGAAAATCTTTATTTAGAGTGCTTTGCAACAGTTCATAAAGGACCAGCAAGGCAAAACACTGAAATTAGTTATATACATAAACAAGGTATAATATAAATATTTCTCAAAACATACATGCGTGATATGGTTGATCCTAATTAAGTTTTGTGTTTATTTAATAAACACCAAATTTGTAATTTCTGAGTGAAATAAACTTAGCGTGTCCGTTAATATTTTTATTTTAGGTGTTGCAAGGCGTAAAACCTTCGACGGTATTCGCTTCAATTTTGGTTTATGGCTGATTGGAACTTTTGTGATCATGAAAGCGTTGTCCGGATTGATGAAGTCCATTCTCATCCAAGAAAAGGAAGCCTACGTCATTAACACACTCGAAGATTTATTACCAATCAACCAATTAAAAATATCGTCTTCTGGCGATGACGATTACTGGATCCTTATAAAGGTTTGTCCATGAAATATCTGCAATTTATATTAAGGATAAATTAAAGCAAATCTCGATTTTCATAAACACAGAAGAAACATTAATGTATTTGTAGCAAAATTTTCCACATCTTAATTATAATTTTCTTAAAGAAAGGGAAACAATTTTATTTTTTAATTTAGTGTTCTTCATAAGGTAGAGTTTTAGATCCTGATTCCGAAAATATATATGTTATAGTACTTTCAAAAATTATTTAAGTATGAAAATTTAATTTAAAGTTTTGGGTTATGTTGGCTTCCTTGAAACTTTACGGTCTTTACCCAGTCTCTACTCTCTACGTCATTTTTTCACGAGACGTCAAGCCGGTTAAAGCGTCCTACTCGCGCGCGAGCTGAGAAAAAAGATTTCGAAACCTATTTGTGACGTCATAGAAAGCCTACCCATCCATTTAAGAACTGAAATATAATAGTGAATTCGTATTATATAATTAAAATCATTATTTCCCCAGTTATTATCAACGAATATTCATATATTGTATTTAAAAATTATATATGGGCAAAAAATTCGGTCACTATCTCTTTAATTACATGTACTGCCTCCTTCTCATATAATAATAATAAATCTTTCGCTTAGCAGAAAAAAAATTAGCACTTTACGTGGCTTTATGTCAATTGAAATGGCTAATTATGGGTCACATGGAGATAAACCAGAATCGATAAGTTGCACCCAATTTGTGTATTTATTTGACGACCGTAAACAGATTTTCCCTCAGCACTACTATTTATTATAGCCTACACCACAACCTTTGACGACCATAAACAGATTTCCCCTCGGCACTACTATTTCTTATAGCCTACACCACAAAATTTGACGACCTCAAACCGAATTCCCATCGGCACTACTATTTCTTATAGCCTACACCACAAAATTTGACGACCTCAAACCGAATTCCCCTCGGCACTACTATTTCTTATAGCCTACACCACAAAATTGCACGACCTCAAACCGATTTGCCCTCGGCACTACAATTTATTATAGCCTACACCATAAAAAATTTGACGACCTTAACAGATTTCCCCTCGGCACTACTATTTCTTATAGCCTACACGACAAAATTTGACGACCGTAAACCGATAACCCCTCAGCACTACTATTTATTATAGCTTACACCACAAAATTTGATGATCTTAAACCGATTTCCTATTGGCACTACTATTTCTTATAGCCTACACCACAAAATATGACGACCGAAAACAGATTTCCCCTCCGCAGTTCTATTTCTTATAGCCTACACCACAACCTTTGACGACCATAAACAGATTTCCCCTCGGCACTACTATTTCTTATAGCCTACACCACAAAATTTGACGACCTCAAACCGAATTCCCATCGGCACTACTATTTCTTATAGCCTACACCACAAAATTTGACGACCTCAAACCGAATTCCCCTCGGCACTACTATTTCTTATAGCCTACACCACAAAATTGCACGACCTCAAACCGATTTGCCCTCGGCACTACAATTTATTATAGCCTACACCATAAAAAATTTGACGACCTTAACAGATTTCCCCTCGGCACTACTATTTCTTATAGCCTACACGACAAAATTTGACGACCGTAAACCGATAACCCCTCAGCACTACTATTTATTATAGCTTACACCACAAAATTTGATGATCTTAAACCGATTTCCTATTGGCACTACTATTTCTTATAGCCTACACCACAAAATTTGACGACCGAAAACAGATTTCCCCTCCGCAGTTCTATTTCTTATAGCCTACACCACAACCTTTGACGACCATAAACAGATTTCCCCTCGGCACTACTATTTCTTATAGCCTACACCACAAAATTTAACGACCATAAACAGATTTCCCCTCGGCACTACTATTCCTTGTAGCCTGCACGACAAAATTTCCCGAAAAGAGTTTGATATCGTTTATCGACGGTCAGTCTTGAATAAATCTCGTGTATTTCGTTGTGAATTTTGATTTTTATTATTGTGATTGGGTTTCATTGGTAGCTATATTTTGGTAATGTTAATTTTATGTATTTTAAAATTCCATGCCTGTTGCGTATTTTGGATGTAGCGGTCGAGGAAAGCCCTTCTTTGCTGATCAAATAGAACGTCCGGCTTCGTAGACCTGCATCGCATTCGTTAATTCATCACCTTTAAGCCGGCAAAATTATATAAAATCCTAGTTTTGCACACGCTTGCGCGAACTTGGTTTTCGAAATTCGCTCGTGAGTTTTACTTGGGCCTTGCTCGGGCTTACAGCACGTACCCCCTCGAACTCAATATCAAAGTAGTAGTTTTCAGTATCATATCTAAGCATTATTTGTTGCTCTATTCCACAGAAATATCATCTCCCAAATTATAAGAGATTTGTACACGGTACAATGTATCATTTCAATTTGCTATCGATTTTTCAGATATTAAAATATAAGAAATTACATAGCCTAGTTCGGCGCTACGAAGAAACCATGGCAACGGAACCTGTGACATATCCACGCCTGCGGAATCGGTTACTTTACGACGAAATCTGGGACGGAAAACTGGCGATTTTCGATTACAAGACGAAAGTACAGTCATTCTTGAGCCAATTCTGCGGGACTTTCAGCGGCAAACGCCGGTTCGTCTTCTCCGAAGAGTCATATTTCCCAATGCCAATTGCGTTCCTGGTTCGAAGGGATTTTCCAAAGCACTTACATCGAAAGCTAAATAACTAGTAACGTATTACTTTTTGAGCATGACAACGTTTATAATTTCACAATGTTATTAAAAAAATACTGTTTTTCATGGATTATTTATTTTGTTACTTTTCAATTTGCGGGTGCTTTCGAACCGGGGTCCTTCGTCAGCCAGACGTTGTCTTTTTTTAATAACATTGTGAAATTGTAAAAAATGATAAAATTAGAGAATAAGTAGACTAGTCCATTATGAAAAGGGATAATAAAGCTAAACCCTCAACAAATGTGAAGATATTTAAAACCTTCACTTAACTTAACTTAAATTGTAAATAAGCCTTGGAATGTAAATTTAAAATTTATGACTAGGTTTATAAAGTTTGGACGCTCTAAATGGCTCTTTCCAACTGGTCCAAGAACGTTTTGGAAATGAATTTTCGTAGTTTAAATTGTTTACCGGCCCTGACAATACCCAAAGGTATACATGCGAACGTAAAAAAATAATATTTTCTTAATCTGTGGCTGCTATTGCACAAATATTGAAACTTTCGCTACTCTCTCACAGCAACCCCAAGTTACGGTTGTGTCAGTCCCAATAAACCTCTTAAAGTCAGGTTCAAATAAATTGATTTTCGTAAAGTAAATTTACGTACGCATATTTTGTTTTAAAACACAATAACCGAATGAAATGCGAATACCACAGATTTGTATCTCATTAAAATGAAACTACACACTTTTCAGATCTCTTAACAAATTCCGAAGATATCCTTCAATCGCGAAAAGTCGGTTAAATATTAAAAACAATTTAAGTGTCTGCTAAACAGTTAAGTGGTTGTCTTCTGGGACCCAATCGATGCTGTATATGGGAGGCAGGCCCATTAGACTGCTTTTTAGGGGCGCATCACCGTGTTTTCCCTAGCCCACCCCCGGTCCCAGAACGTTTATGCCCGGCACTTATCTAAGCAGTAGTGCTAGAAATATTTAAATTGAAAATTGTCTGAGTTAAATATAACTGCAGATAGAGGATTTTTTACCTCTCCGAGGGGACTTAGTACCCTAGGAGGGGTTATACAACCACCGTGTCTGTCTGTCTGTCTGTGGGTCTGTCTGTCAGGCCTGCGAACGCGTTCGCATTTTCAGGGCAAAGGGTAATCGCTGCGTACGCAGTTTCTTAGAATTAGGGAAAAGATTTTCCAAAAGGGCCCGTTTTTTGTTGTCATTGGGTGTAGTATAAATATTTTTCAATTTGCGTTAGTACCGGGCGGGATACGAACCTGAGCCCTCCTGCACGTCAGGTGAGCATTCTACCACAGAACCACGGATACATTGTGCACGTCACTGAAAATTAGAAACTCTTCCGAGCAGAGGTATATTTTGACTTGCCAACTTGTTAATTTTAATAGTGGTCTGTTAAAATGAAAAAGTTAGGCTAATGTTTGGTTTAAGATAAATTTAATTTAGGTCTGGTCATGGTTAGGTTATGCGAAAGATTGTTTTGTTTATTTTTATTTATTTCATAGTACTCAAAATTAAATAATCTTATTTATCATTTCCAGTTCCACGTCTTGGTCTCTTTTGGTACTTAAACTTTAATACATCAATTTGATTTCCAATTCATTCATCCCAATAGACATTTGCTTTATATTCCCTATACAAGAAAATATTTAGTGACGGTTCGGTTGAATTACTTAGTGGAGACCAGTTTTAGCTTTTCTTCAATCCACTTCACGGTATAGCAGTATGCTCCTTCAAAGACAATCAAATCGATCCGGTATATCTTTAGCTAAAGCAAAAAAGACGTGACGACGTAAAAAAATACCTATCTTTCGAAAGGTAAATTAGCTTTATTTGGGAAACAAACACGGTAATTCAGCGAAAAGACAACTACAACTTACGTTTTTCAACTAGCTGAAACACACATGAGTCGTTTTAACATAGTCATTATCCCTAACTATAAAAAACTAACCTAAGGATGGTTTCCCATCATACTTTTATCCAGCCCCATGCGAGCCACAATGGTTCTACTTCTGGTTTTTCCTAATATCGCAACAGGTATAAATTTCCATTTACCTGGAGGAGGGTACAAGCTTCGTTCAACGACATCGTTTACTTTAAGATTCTTTGGGATACAGAGGCCTAAATATTATTATCCAATGCCGACTGAATGATCATCAAACCCATGCTCTCATAGGCAGTTGTGGTCGGGTGGTCAAGGGTTGATGTTAAATCGGCACCAGTGGAACTGCGCACTTTTCTGTCAGCATTCAGGAGCCATGGGAATTGCCTCATGTGTTTTTCTGGAAATTATCCTTGACCTTCTTCCCCTGTATTTATGTTTAGGAGAGGTTGCCATTATGGATGCTCAAATGGTGGAGGTCTACTAATTGGGATTGTAATCACACTAAATTGTTTCGGACATGCTCTTTACAGTTATCATTTTATTTTTAGGTTCTGCCACCTAGGAGCCACAAACACAGCACCCAACACAAGGAAAACGAAACCCGTCAAACGTCGTGCATTTCCTTGCGTACAAATTTCATTGGTTGAACGATTTAGCGCCGGATGGCGTCGGAAGGGGAAAATTCGTTCAATGAAATTTGTACACAACACTGCGTTGAGTGGCGTAACTAAGGACCCGCAGACCCCGCGACCGCGGGGGGGCCCATGACATTTTCACAAAATAGGGGGCCCTTTCGTTTTAAGTATTTATTTTTTAATTTATTTAAATTTTTAAATAATTAAAAGATTATGCTTTAACTATTGGTAAAAATGTAGAAATCTCACAGAGAACTTGTAAAAATGGGGTAAATAATAAAAAATTGATTTTTAAAAAGGGCCCTTTTTATATCCTGCGGGGGAGCCCAAAATTTGTCGTTACGCCACTGACTGCGTTAGCGTGATTAAAGGCTAGCACCGTTCTCCTGGTGTTTATTGCTCCTAGCTGCCACTATATGGCTTCAAAGTTTTACTTTGATAAGCCCTTCAGTGTTCCCTTTCCAAGTTACAATAGCTGGTCTAGTACTACAACCTTTGGAAACAAAGGCGAAATTATCTGTTTCACTGATGGTTTCAAAATCGACTTTGGCGGAGGGACTGGAGCTTACAGTCAAACTGGGAAATTCGGGATTTAAGCCAGCGTTTTCAAACGGACATTTGTGCCATGTTATTACTCAATGTATTAATGGCCATAAAATAATTTCTAAGTAGAAGGAAAGTGAGGTCGACACATCGATCCCGGGGTCGGGGTCAGGTTCGGGATCGGGGTCCGGGATTTAAGGGGTGCAATGGGGGTAAAATCGTCGAAAAGTCAATGTATTTATGATATTTCTCGCGACGATTTGTTTTTTCGTATATCAACATACTATGTTCAGGCCAACTTGTTCATTTATCTCCGCTTATCTTGAAAGACACTTGAACGTATATCTTATCGCGTTTTATCGTACGGAATAAGTTGAAATGATGTAAAAAGTGATAACCTAGGCGGCGCGCGCGCGGATTACCCGGGGGACGCGGTTAATTTGAATTTAAGAGTGTTTTGACGTCATGGAATATTCGTTGTTAAAGTAGAATGTAAAATTTTTTTAACTTCATTTTAATATCATTGTAGTACGCTTGGCACTTGAACCTATCTCACGAGTATTTCACTGGGTGAGAGATAACGCGCGCGTGCGTGGATTACCCGGGAGGCGCGGAGCACGCGTGCGCGGTTAATTTGAATTTAAAACACGGATTTGAGTGTTTTGACGTCATGGAATATTCGTTGTTAAAATGACGTAGAATGGAAATATTTTTAAACTTCATTTTAATATTATTAGCACGTAAGTTTTAAATTTGATTATCATATTTTTATACCTATATTTACATATTGAAATTGTTACGCATACATGGTTCCCATTTAATATTGGGATATTTATAGTAATAAATACATAGAAAAATACTATAAAAGTTCAAAACGTATAAAGAGTCCTTCAAAGTACTATAAAAGGATTTTATTTACGAACTAAATCCATATTTTTTTTTTCAAACTTAGAAGTTAGTTTGTATGAAATACTTACTAATACCTGAAAAATGGACTTTAGAGTGGATAATTAAGTATTTTTTCAATCCTTATACCTATATTTACATATTGGAATTGTTACTAAAGGTTCTTTTAAACGTAACTTAGTACATTAATTTATTTTGGAAGTTCAAAACGTATTAAGAGCCCTTCAGAGTACTATAAAAGGATTTCATTTACAAACTAAATTAATATTTTCTTCAAACTCTCAATTCGTTATAATTTGAATTTAAATGAAAACATCATGGATTATAGGTGCGTAATCTACTATTAGACCGAACGGATTAAAAAAATACTTAAAGTAAGTGGTTTTACTGATAAACTCTAAAGGAATTTTGGAATTTTGTAGAATAGCAAAGTAAAACAAAACGTAAACCAAGTTTAAAACGAAACTAATAACTGGGAGAAAGGTTGAAGTAAGTAACTTTTTTGATTTTTCGTTTTTTAATTTTGGAGTTCCCTATATTATTATAAACTAAATTAAATATAATTTTTGAAAATTTGTAATAACAGATCTGCTCCTTCGTGTTTTACATATATTTAAAAACTCTAGATTTTAATGAATTGTTTTCAAAGCATGAAAAATATAGCAGATCCTTTGATTTTAATTGTAGTTAGAAGTTACTTTAAAAAAAAGTCGCTAGCTGACTTGGAGCTGGTGTAGTTAAATTTTAAAAATGTGTATTTTAAATTTTGTTTGTAAAAGTTTTTTTTGAAAAAGTTTAGTATTATAGTTTAAATTTATTAAATAAAATAAAATATAAATTATACATTTGGTTTAGTATTTTACTATTGCAAGTAAAATTAACAGTAATTTCAATTACTTTTTTAGTTTTTTTTTGACAAATATGCAAACTATTTAGTTATTTCAAAAACAAATACGTCGAATTATTTGGTATTCGAAATACTATTGGTTAGTTTTTATATATTTTTTTATTTTGCAGAACAATTTCTCTTTGTCTAGCTTCTTCTTACTTTAATTTAGATGGCCTTAAAGCCAAGTATTTAACAAATTTTGTAACCAAGTAGATGGAGCTTTAAACAATTTTTCAGTCATGTAGTCAAGGAAATGTTCAAATATACGTGTATTTGGTCATTTTGAGGGTCAAATAGCCCAGTATGGAACTGCCAGATGATAGTCAGACGTTGAGACGCGGGTGCCCCGAGCCCCCGTCGACGTCTGAAATGTGAAATTTAGTTTATAATAATATAGGGAACTCAAAAATTAAAAAACGAAAAATCAAAAAAATTACTTACTTCAACCTTTCTCCCAGTTATTAGTTTCGTTTTAAACTTGGTGTACGTTTTAGTTTTACTTTGCTATTCTAGAAAATTCCAAAATTCCTTTAGAGTTTATCAGTAAAACCACTTACTTTAAGTATTTTTTAATCCGTTCGGTCTAATAGTAGATTACGCACCTATAATCCATGATGTTTTCTTTAAATTCAAATTATAACGAATTGAAAGTTTGAAGAAAATATTAAATTAGTTTGTAAATGAAATCCTTTTATATTACTCAAAAGGGCTCTTAATACGTTTTGAACTTCCAAAATAAATTAATGTACTAAGTTACGTTTAAAAGAAACTTTTGTAACAATTCCAATATGTAAATATAGGTAAAAGGATTGAAAAAATACTTAATTATCCACTCTAAAGTCCATTTTTCAGGTATTAGTAAGTATTTCATACAAACTAACTTCTAAGTTTGAAAATAAAATGGATTATATAGTGAATAAAAAATCCTTTTAAAGTACTTTGAAGGACTCTTTATACGTTTTGAACGTTTTGAACTTCTAAAATAAATTAATGTACTAAGTTACGTTTAAAAGAACCTTTTGTAACAATTCCAATATACAGGGTCTTTTTTTTGCTCGGAAAAGTGTTTTTTTTCAAAAACTATTTATAGTACCTATTTCAAATTTGGAAGGTCAATTCTCTATACCGGGGGACATCAGTTTGAGAAATTTGAGCGTTTTCGGTAATGTTTTTCACCAATTTTGAAAAATTATTTTTCGACCACTAGGTGCGAGATAAAAAATTTCTATTATAAAGTTGTAGGCCGTCATCGAAAACCCTTAAAAATTGTTCACTCGACGAAAAACAACTTATTTATCAGTGAAAATTCGAGCTTGAAAAATTTACAAGTTGGTGAAGCCAAATTACGATTGTTTGAAACGATAATTGAAAAGGGAACAAGTCTAATACAAACGTAGTAGAGTTTTCACACTTGAAAAAATGTACACGTTTGGTTTTTAAATGCAGATATTTTATTCACATAAATTTTTACAAAACATTTTCAATAATATCACCATTGGCTGCAACACAGGTTTGTGCGCGGACAATTAAGTTCTCAAACGCTTTCTCTACCATTTCTGGTGTGACGTCTCGGCAAGCACTGATTATTCGTCTAATGAGTTCCTCCCTAGTTTCAATGGGCGTGGCGTATACCTTTGCTTTAACGAATCCCCAGAGAAAATAATCCAGCGGTGTTAGGTCAGGTGACCTTGCTGGCCAATGCACTGGACCATTTCTCCCTATCCACCTTTCAGGAAACTCGTTGTTGAGGTGCTCAGTTACTTGCCGGGAAAAATGCGGAGGGGCGCCATCTTGCTGAAACCACAACTGACGTCTTTCAGCCAATGGAAGGTCGTCGATTGCGTCACTCAGTTCGTTCTGTAGAAAATGTAAATACCTTTGGCCGTTGAGGTTCGTCGGCAAGAAAAAGGGACCAATCAAACGGTTTCCAACAAGTCCAACCCAAACATTGACCCGTTCAAATTGAACCTGGTGATGATATTCAAAACCCGAATGTGGGTTGATGTCAGACCAAAGATGGCTGTTTTGATGATTAAAGGGCCCATCTCTAGAAAATGACGCTTCGTCGGAGAACAAAACATGGCGCTAAAATTGTCTATCTTCTTGGACAGCATTTAGTAACCAGTTGCTAAATTCATAACGTCTTTGATGGTCTCCGTCAATTAGTCCTTGGTGGAGCGTAGCTCTGTATGGGTGATAGCGATTCTTACGAAGAATTTTCCACACACGATTTGCAGAACAACCCAAATCAGCAGCGGCGTTAGCGCAACTGTGACGAGGATATGCCACAAAGTACGCGAGTACATTGTTCTCGAAGTCTAAATCCGGTTGACCCAATCCGCGAAACCTAGGTTGCAAGTGACCAAATTGATTGAAATCGTGAATTGCTCGTCTTACTGTATTTACAGATGGTGCTCCATTTGGATGTCTTTCTGCGAAGATTTCAGTCACTCTTCTAGGGTTTTGCGCTGCTTCTCCATAGTAAATGGCAACTATCTCGGTACGCTCAGCTACTGAATAACGAGACATTGTTCGGAATATTATCAAACACTGATAATAATCTCCCAAAGTTTTCCTTTAAATACCCAATGCATGTTTAGGATTGACCTATAGCCTCGTGTTTTGTAAATCCGGTCGTTTTTTTAACCAAAGTTTCAACTGGATTAGGTAATTCGGTTTCAATTATCGTTTCAAACAATCGTAATTTGGCTTCACCAACTTGTAAATTTTTCAAGCTCGAATTTTCACTGATAAATAAATTGTTTTTCGTCGAGTGAACAATTTTTAAGGGTTTTCGATGACGGCCTACAACTTTATAATAGAGATTTTTTATCTCGCACCTAGTGGTCGAAAAATAATTTTTCAAAATTGGTGAAAAACATTACCGAAAACGCTCAAATTTCTCAAACTGATGTCCCCCGGTATAGAGAATTGACCTTCCAAATTTGAAATCGGTACTATAAATAGTTTTTGAAAAAAAAACACTTTTCCGAGCAAAAAAAAAGACCCTGTATATATATAAAAATAACCGTGATAAATAGTAAACCCCACTTATTTTTCAATAAATACATTTCAGATACACAAATTAATTAAATAAAAGTATTTAAATAAGAATTGCTTCACTAAATTATGCATTTGTACTTTAAATAATACCTGAATTTGAAATGATATTAGAATAGTTATATTGTTTAACGTCTTTCATTTTTAAAAATGTAGTAGAAAATGAAAGATATTTTAATTAAAACATTTCTAAATTTATTTATTACCTAAAAATATTTTCAATATTTACAAATTTTTATATTGTTTAACTTCTTTCATTTTTAAAAATGTAATTGCTTGACTTAAATAAAGCGTGAAAATTATTAGTTTCAAATGATATTTACAAATCTTATCAACTCTAAAGTCCATTTTTCAGGTATTAGTAAGTATTTCATACAAACTAACTTCTAAAATATGGATTTAGTTCGGAAATAAAATCCTTTTAAAGTACTTTCAAAGACTCTTTATACGTTTTGAACTTGAATAAAATTAAAAACAATAATCTAAGATACCCTTTAAAGTTAAATTCCTTTAGAGTTTATCAGTAAAACCACTTTAAGTATTTTTTTAATCCGTTCGGTCTAATAGTAGATTACGCACCTATAATCCATGATGTTTTCATTTAAATTCAAATTATAACGAATTGAAAGTTTCAAGAAAATATTTATTTAGTTTGTAAATGAAATCCTTTTATAGTACTCTGAAGGGCTCTTAATACGTTTTGAACTTCCAAAATAAATTAATGTATTAAGTTACGTTTAAAAGAACCTTTAGTAACAATTCCAATATGTAAATATAGGTATAAGGATTGAAAAAATACTTAATTATCCACTCTAAAGTCCATTTTTCAGGTATTAGTAAGTATTTCATACAAACTAACTTCTAAGTTTGAAAAAAATATGGATTTAGTTCGTAAATAAAATCCTTTTAAAGTACTTTGAAGGACTCTTTATACGTTTTGAACTTTTATAGTATTTTTCTATGTATTTATTACTATAAATATCCCAATATTAAATGGGAACCATGTATGCGTAACAATTTCAATATGTAAATATAGGTATAAAAATATGATAATCAAATTTAAAACTTACGTGCTAATAATATTAAAATGAAGTTTAAAAATATTTCCATTCTACGTCATTTTAACAACGAATATTCCATGACGTCAAAACACTCAAATCCGTGTTTTAAATTCAAATTAACCGCGCACGCGTGCTCCGCTACTCCCGGGTAATCCACGCACGCGCGCGATATCTCTCACCCAGTGAAATACTCGTGAGATAGGTTCAAGTGCCAAGCGTACTACAATGATATTAAAATGAAGTTAAAATTTTTTTACATTCTACTTTAACAACGAATATTCCATGACGTCAAAACACTCTTAAATTCAAATTAACCGCGTCCCCCGGGTAATCCGCGCGCGCGCCGCCTAGGTTATCACTTTTTACATCATTTCAACTTATTCCGTACGATAAAACGCGATAAGATATACGTTCAAGTGTCTTTCAAGATAAGCGGAGATAAATGAAAAAGTTGGCCTGAACATAGTATGTTGATATACGAAAAAACAAATCGTCGCGAGAAATATCATAAATACATTGACTTTTCGACGATTTTACCCCCATTGCACCCCTTAAATCCCGGACCCCGATCCCGAACCTGACCCCGACCCCGGGATCGATGTGTCGACCTCACTTTCCTTCTACTTTCTACTTATGGATAATGCCTATGTTGAGAGGATCCGCGCGCATCACCGGTGTGTGTTTTAATGGCGAAGAAAAAAGTTGGTTTTAGGTAGCCAATGAGATAACGGACCATTTGATTTTTTTAGAGGAGAGCTTACTGTTACAGAGTGATGTGGATTAGGAGCAACGCTAAAAATATAAATAAATACAATCTTGGTTTTACCACGTGCTATCTGTCTTTTTAGTTTCCTCGTGACAACCAATACAGCTATTCTGCGGTTCTCTACCCACCCAATTTGCTTCCGTTTGCTTCTCGTTTCCGAGAGCCGATTGTAAAAAGGAAAGCCGCTTCCCTCTCTCGCTGCTATATCCCGCTAACTTAACCAGAGATCATTGTCTTGGCGCTACGACGTCACAGTGGCGGATAAAAAAAACTCAAGGGGGGGGGCTTAAACACGACTTGAGCTATGGGTGTAATAACAAATCATCAAGTCACATGCAAAGCTTAAGAAGACTTTATTCAAACTGTTTCCAACACAAGAACTTGACACGGATCACTCTTGACTAATCTTCACACTTGCTACCACTCTTCAGTCTTAACACTTCGGCTTCTGATTGTTAACTAACTTCCTATTCGGCGAACGACCCGGATTTATACCGCTACGTACCGAATGTTCTCGGTACAAGAAATCATTAGAATGATCGCGACTTTTCTCGAATATATGCCAGACAGTATGACGTATCGAAATCACTAGAAAGAATGTTCGCTACGTTTCTGGAATATGTGTTAGACAGAATGACGTATAAAATACCATGACGCGGGCTAACATGCTAGCAGGGAGCTTTTAAAAGGGGAGACTTTTTAAGGAAAGGGGAAAGGTATATAACGCAGAAACGGCGGGAACAAAAAACTGGTACACTGACGCGCATCTGCTTTGGCACATTCCGTAGTGAGAGGGGAAGCGTTACGCGTTCGTTGTTGGGAAAACTACGGAATTTAAAAATTAATTGTTAATGGGGCTCGCGGTATCAGCCCTTCTCTTTCTTTGAATAAAAAAAGTTGCGCCTCTCACAACAGTGTAGTTTAAGGACCTTGAATCATTTCGACAGCCACGGTAACAACAGTTCATAGTTCGCACCATTTTATTATAATTCAACTAAATAAAATCCACGTTAAAGTACTTAATTTTAAATAAGTCGTCTACACGCCAAGTCTGATAGTCTCTTCCCACTATAAAAGTGTAAATAAATCCGACCAGGAACAGGGTTGCCAGCCGTAGACGGTTTTATCTCCCTCACTGCTCGGAGAACGATGCGCAAACGTGTACCGTATTTTGCGAAGGGGTTGCCGTAACCATGGTAACGGGGAAAGTAGAGTGCCGGTTTTCGAAAAGGGGGGTTACATGTATTTTGCCTGTCTCTGAATCTCCCCTTATAGAAACTCCCTGATGCTACCTAATAGTCATCATGTTAGTCCACGTCATCATAGGTAGTACTTATGCAATTACAACTACTCGACTGACGAATATATTGCGTGTAGATGTATACGCGGGCGGGCGGTGCAGGCGCACCCTCCTCTTTCCGTGAACCGGGCTTGGTGCTGGGCCACCCGCGTCAAGAGGGGTGGAGGTGCCACCCATATATATCCACCACTGCGACGTCAGAGAGCGAACATTTGTTTCTAGTTACGTTATCATGTCGTGACGACTGTATAAGTAAGGGCAGCATATTTTGATAATTTGACGCTCTGTAAAACCGACGGAAAAATAAATGGTGGAGGAACGTTGGACCGCTTAATGGGTGGTTTTATTACATAAAAATTTAATTATTTAGATAGAAGATAAATTCTTGATATCTATTAACGTGTTTCTTTAGAAAGTGTACAATCTCCAGTATTGAGAAAGTAACATCCAAGTTCTTACATTTTCTAATCTTATATTTAGAAAGCTTCCTAACATACAGCATTTTTAAACTTTTTCAGTGTTCTTCGCTTGCAGGAACATCATTTCATTCTGCGCAATTTGAAAGTCATCCTGAGGAACATCGTCAAATGCGAATATGTTCGAAACAAACATGAAACGACCGTGTTGGGATTACAGCACCTACGCCCAACGATCCAGCTTTTCACTTGCCTCCTATTTTTCTGTTTCGTGGTTTTATTTTTCGAGTTAACACTTAGGTTTATCAATAAATTTAACAAAGGCGTACCGAAGAGGCGTGGCACTCGAAGAAAAATAAATGGCGCCCATTTCAAGTGAACTTTACCCCAATATTTGGTTGAAAATCATTTAATATTCGGCACCCCTTTTTCAGTAGCGATCGCTTCAGTTTACCAGGTCTTTAAGACTCTGAAATTAAAGAACTTTTAGCTTCACAATTTGCAGTGAATTTCACAGTTCGAAGTGGAGTTGTAACGTGAAATTGCAGCGAATATTAAAAATTCTATTCATATCATTAGTGAATTATTAAATTTTTATGTAGTTGTAGCTCCAAAACATTTAACGCACCACTGGATGATACCTAACAGTTGTACCTATACGGGGTGTTTTGAATTGCTCTGACTGGGCATTTATTTCAGAAACTTCAAGAAATTTTCAGCGTATTATTTCTAGTGCGGGATCGCTTTAAATCCTAAATTTCAGAAAAATCGGAAATAATTTCGGGTTTTTCTAAAAAAATATTGTTTCACCGGTAGGTGCTAGAAAAAACGTTTCAATGAGAATGTTGTAGAGTGCTATCGAAAATGTTCAAAGAAATTGGTTTCATTGGAAAATAACACTTTTTCAAGATGATGAAAAAAAAGCTGTCCATAGGGGCCAATAGCCTTCGCATTTTTGTACGTAAATGAAATAAATCACGTTAAAGATTAAATTTCTTAAAAAAAGTACATGTAATTTACCAAAACGCCAATTTAGGCCTACAGTAGGTCTAAAACGTTGTAACGGGGAGTCATTTACGGGAAGCCTCGGTGGGTTTTGTTTATGGTTTGGTTGCAGGAGCGATGGAGAGATGGCGCCACCAGTCTAGCGGCGGGAGTCTTATCTGGAGTGCAAGGGTTGACATCGGCGGGCTTTTTGGACGTTATAAGGCGGTGCTTACAGGAGGCCGTTGGTTATTGTAAGCCTGGACTCGGTGGAAAGGTTATCGAACTGTATACACGATATCGAAGCGCAGAATAAAGACTTGTTTTTTAAAGTTATCATTTGGTTTCTTAAACTTAATTGTTTAATCGAACTCAACGGTCAAACCTTGACCACGTTTTCCCCTACAACGTATCAGTTGGCTACTGCGCACAAAGGTCAAGTTTTCAATTCGTATTTAATGTGAAATCTTTTTGTTTTCACCCATTCTCTAACGTTTATTGAGTCTAATCAACCATAGCCAACTAAATTGAGTGCGCTGCTAGTTATCACAATAACGTCACGGCGTCTGCTGCACTTCCTAAAACGCGGTTCATGGAGTTAAACGCGATGTTAAACGAGCATTGGTTGAACGATCACAATTTTTTAAGTAAGTGTAAATTACTATAATTGATATTATTGTAAATGGCAAATGTAAACTTAGTTCCTATTCTGCCAAATGTAACAGTTTTTAAAATTAAAATGTAAACTTAGTTCCTATTTTGCCAAATGTAACAGTTTTTAAAATTAAAATGTAAAAGTATTTTGAAATGAAATTTGTAATTTAATATTTAATAATTTATATTTTGTAGTTTATCCCCCTGAGAAAATAAAATTCCATATTATTTGAAATTTTTTAGTTTATCCCTTACTCGGGGACAAGTAGCTGCGCCATCTATCGGGAGAAAAACTAACTAGTAGAATATTTCTTAATGCCGCCACTACTTTGGGGAGCGCGCACGGGCTTTGCATAAGTTAGTTGGCTATGAATCAACATGGCACTAAATTATTATTATTATGGTCGAGTTATTTTAAGGTGAAGCCAATCGTAACGTGCATAGGGTTAGTGAATTGTTCACCGTTCGATATCCAGAAAGAAGACCAGGCCACAATACCGTTCTTGAAGCTGTTCGTGACGTTCAGACTTACGGAAACGTCAATCCCAGATTTCGTGGACCAGGTCGTCAAAACATCAACATGGAAGACACCGTTCTAGCCTATTTTGTTGCGTATCCCCGTGCAAGCGACAATCTCGGATTATCGACGAGATGCGTTAGGACCACTCTTCACAATCACAACTTCCATCCGTATCGAGTGACCTTCCACCAAGCTCTGCACGAAGGAAATATGGAACGTAGATTTGAATTCTGCACCATGTCTGATGAGAACCCAAATTTCAGCAATTAAATGCTGTTGACCGACGAGTGTTCCTTTGGTAGATATGGGCCTTTCAACCATCAAAACACCCACATGTGATGTGACGAAAATCCTCAATGGGGTTTTCCTCACTGTCATCAACAACAACGCCGGCTGAATGTTTGGGCCGGTTTGCTCAGGGATCGAGTTATTGGTTCATTTTCCCTCTCAGCTAGTTTTAATGGACAACGCTACTTGGGGCTTTTGCAGAACGAAATAGCAGACGCTTTATAAGATATTCGCTGGAAGCTTACAGACAGATGTAGTACCAACATGACGGCACACCACCACACGTACACTCTGTCTGAAAAGTTTGTTCGTCCTATAATTTAACAAGTTGGCAAGCTTGCCAAAATATACCTCTCCTCGGAAGACTTTTTAATTTTTAGTGAAGCGTAACTGTATCCGTGGTTCTGCGGTAGAACGCTCACCTGTCATTCAAGAGGGCTCGGGTTCGAATCCCGGCTGATTAAAAAATTATACTTCACCCAATGACAAAAAGAGGGCGCTTTTGGAAAAACCTTTTCCCTGATTCTAAGAAACTGCGTACGCAGTGATTACCCTTTGCCTCGAAAATGCGAACGCGTTTGCAGGCCTGACAGACAGACAGACAAACAGACACGGTGGTTGTATAACCCCTCCTAGGCTACAAAGTCCCCTCGGAGAGGTAAAAATTTAAATGGGGATAATTTATTTTCTAGAAATGCTAGTAACAAAGTTCCTAGCTTGTTGAAAAGAACAGAAAAAGTCCTACTATACACATATTTTGACATAAGGAAACTTATAGGTTTTGACCTATTTTCAAGGAGGATAGGAAGGGAGGCGAAGTAGGAGGGATGAACGCGCCAGCATCCTTGTAAGAAGTTTAGCGCGAGCTCGGCGGGAAAATTTCGGAAAAATGGCGGCAAGATTGCGGCCGCTACGCTACGTGTTGCCGCCATTTTTCCGAAATTTTCCCGCCAAGCTCGTGCTAAACTTCTTACAAGGATGCTGGCGCGTTCATCCCTCCTACTTCGCCTCCCTTCCTATCCTCCTTGCTATTTTCGTCTAAACTTTCCAAAATGTGGAATAGTAACTTTTTTTGCCGCTTAGAAATTTGATTTTATATTGTGATTTTCATATTTCTCTGGGTCGATTTAAATAGGAAAAGTATTTGAATTTTTAAATTTCAACCAATAGTTCGCGAGCTACGGCCTTTTAAATATTAGGAGAGAATACGCATTTAACTAATTGGCGCAGCACGCGATACTAACATATCAAGAAGTCGATGAATAAAAGTGCGACGCCGAAACAACTTTCTTGATATTTTAGTTTTGCGTGCTGCGCCAATTAGTTAAATGCGTATTCTCTCCTAAAAATAATAAGCTGAAGCTACCCGAAAATAAGCTATACCGAACCGAAAATTAGTCATAATCGTTTTTTATTTCAAATTCAAAAATTCCTTTTAAGGGCTTGTTATTTATGAGGACCAACTATTTTCATATTTCTACCATCGGGTTTAGCAAAAACTAGGAATAATTGGCGCTAGTCACGTTAGAAAGCAGACAACTTCTAGATTTATTATATACTAACCCTAATGGACTAATCTACTTATTCGCTAATTTTATCATCCTTTTCAATGCAGTCCATAGGTGGTTCCTTTTAACTTAATAATAATTTGGACAATACTTGGTTCGTTATGGCTAGGTACACTCCTCTAATCCCATTCATGTTGCTTCCCCATTAATGGTGCAATGCACGTGTATCGGTTGCGTGCTTTTTCGTTTTCTGTTCTGAATGTCGTGTATTCGGACTGATCAGGAATGACACTGTGCACGTTGCTGTTCGTAGGTTGTTAACGTTTGGCTTTCTTCTTGCAAGATTCGGCGATATGACCAGTTTCCTTACAAAAGAAACATTCGGCTTCTTTTGAACTTGCAGTCGTCGGCTTTGTGGTTCTTTGAATTAAAACGATAACACTTACATGTTGGTGGTAGTGCTGGCTCCATTGTATTTTTTCTGAAGCTTCGGTGGTTTCGAACCTCCTTTACGTCCACGATGATTAATTTTGTTAACATGGAGAATCGGTACAAGGTATTGGCTGATCTTTCAAGTCCGTAGCGTTTCTCGTTGCCATTTATATAGACTATGCTTTTAAATTAGCCGTTTTCATAGTTACGGTGTCTTCTGCCCGAAGCCTCTTCTGTGACGCTTCGCATCTGATACAACAGGCAAGTCTATCCCGGAGCATTCGCTCCAGAGCAGCGTCAAAATTGCAATGTTCAGACATCTTCCTAATTTCGGCGATGTAAGCCGCAACTGACTCTCCCGGTTTCTGATCTCGTTTATGGAACTAGTATGTCTCCATAATTTCAGATGGGGTCATGCTCAGATGATTCGTTAAGACTTCAACCAGTTCTGTATACGTCTTGTCAGAAGTAATAACCAGTTTTTTTAGGTGTTTCACATTCTATTTTAAAACTTTTAATGCTCACTCCTTGGTCCGTAGTCTTCGAAACTACTGATGGCTTGCGTTATGCTTTCAAATGATAGAGTTTTAACGTAAGCAAACAAGTTTTGAAATCTAAAAACCGCATTGTATCATTTCGTTAAAAACTTGGATTTCAATATTTTCTGCAGTAGAAATTATTAAATCAAGTTTAATTATTATTGAGGTAATGATACTATTGTAATTTTTTTAGAACTTCAATAATTTAAATTATCGATCTACTTCATTATATGGAAAAGCTCACACTTTTGGAATTTACTTGGACAATTCAGTGGCAATACATTATTGAAAAGAGTAGCCTACCCATCCAGTCTTGACTCAATTCTGTTGAGGTTGGTTGAATCCTTGTGCACGGAATGTAAATATGCCGAATTGGTAGAATTCAAAGTTTCATTTGTAAGATTGACTGTTGCTGGTAAGTATAAATAACATTTACACACGAGACCAAGTCCTCTAACAGTTCAACATTATCTATATTGAATTTCTTTCTGCGTATCTACTTCCATTTGTTTAGTTTGAGACGGTGAAAGAACTTTACGATTAAGCCAAGCCCTTTTCTTTACCGTCTTGAAAATCACTGTCTGTAAATGTTTGTATGTTGATGACGTTCTTTCAAAATGGGAACATAGTTTAGCGGATTTAGATGTTTTTATGTTGTACCTTAATTCCATTAACAACAAAATTCAATGGACGTTTGAAACTGAAATAGACAACAAATTGCCTTTCCTAGATATACTTTTAGAAAAAAGGCCTAACGGTCTCGCTACTTCGGTATATCACAAACCGTACTCAATTGTAGCGCCCCCTCACAGCAAATCCGCGCACGCTTTTTCACACAAAAAAGCAGCTTTCTATGGTTTTTTCGAACGTGCCTTTAAAATTTGTAACAATAACGTAGCTCTTTCCCATGAAATTAATTTCATAAAGAAAGTAGCTTTAGATAGGGGATACGGTTTATCCTTCATTAATAAAATTTTATTCAAACATAAAAATAAATTAGAAATCCTCTTTTATAAAAGATAAAAATATTATTGTTTTTCCATATACAAATACTAGCCAAAAATAGGCCACATTTTTAGCAATAATGGAGTGGTACCTATATTCCAGCCGATAGGGAAAATTAATCAAATTTTACCTTCACGAAAGGATAAAGTGGATTTGCTGGAAAAACTGGGGGTATACAAATTGGAATGCAGTTGCGGTATGGCGTACATTGGTCAAACTCGCCGCAATCTTAAGACTCGTATTAAAGAACACGAAGCCGATATTCGGCTGAAAAGACTTGAAAAATCAGCGGTAGCTGACCATGCCAACCAGCAAGGTCATACGCTCAATACTAGGGATGTCACACTCGTCAAAAGTGCAAAAAATAGGTTTATGCTAAATATGCGTGAATCAATTGAAATTATAAAGCTGAAAAAAATTAATAAACAAATTAACCGTGAAGATGGTCCGCTACACCATCGTGTATCCCCTTACAAATCCCTTTTTTAAACTTCCCCGCTCGCCTTATGCGTATACATTGCATTGTTTTCCTTAATATTTGTCATTGATTTTTTTGTCGTTCCGTTGTCGCGAGAAAACATCTATATCGTTTGTTGCTAAGAAATAAATATTATTATTTTTAGTGCCTGGCGAAGACTCGTGCTATCGTGTCGAAACGTGCGTAGCGCGCAAATTAAATTTTTCAAACTGTACAATAGTGGATTTTATTTTTAAACTTATGTTTCAACATTTTAAGAAATGTAATTGTCATCCGTACATGAGTCATTGGTATATCACTATACCGTATATTCACCGGGTCCATATAATCAACGATATCAGGGTTCGATTATATAGGACCATAGCCACCTTCTAAATGTATTGAATAAACGAAGGAATCTCTCTTTATACTATTTATATTAAAAGTATCTAGTCTCCCACACCGTTTACATTTTAATAAATTCCTTTTAGGTTTTTGGAAAAGGTACAAAAACTTTTTTACTGCTATTCAGAAATAGCGAGTCATTTTGGCAACTACCCATAGCCGTCTAAATATACAAGGCCATACATTTGAAAAACAAAACATCGGGGTGGCATAGCGATTTTAGAAAATCCCATAGATGGCGACCATATGGGGTAAACATTTGCGCGGTAAATTTGTATATTAGAAGAAACAAGACCGATTTCCGAGCGGTCTAGAGTTGTTTACAAAATTTATAATTGTTATTATTATTATTAGTGTCATCATTTTTATTAATTAAAAAAGCAAAAATTTTAAAATAAAAATTTATTTTTAAAATAGATCATATAAAATTGAGCAATTTATTTTAGTTTAAAGAAATACATTTTAAAATAACATTTTTAACTTGAAAAGTTTTACTTAACTGTTTCTTTTACGTCAGAGACATCTTAGGCATAATTGTCTAGGAGAGGTCGAATATTTTTTTTAGCATTACTGAATAACGTTTGTCATATTCCCCACACTAACATTTAAAAGCTTTTAAAATATAGGGCATTATAATGCTTTCCAGAATATGTAGTGTGTTTTGGCGTGGCAGAAATGGTAGGGCTGCCATAACGAAGTCAGTGATAATGATTTAAACATTAACTAGATAATTGCTGGGATATTTCAAACCTCAAAGTAACGGGACAGGAGTCTAAAAAACGTGTATATTAGGTGGTTTCAACGTGTTAAGTTAGTATATAAGACATTTATTCAGTCCTATGTTAGGCCTAAGGTGGCGCCTTGGGTATTAGCCTAGCTGATTATTATTATTATTATTATTATTATTATTACACGTGTCTCCTACGTATAGATATGGTATATATTTCACTAGATTGGCACGCAGGTAGTTTTTTATATATAAATAGTAGATAAATAACTAAGTTGGAAAAGTGTTAAGCTTTACGTTGTGCTCACGTAAATATACGACTAATTTACATGTGCTCCGGCTACACCGGATATAATTGCGAAATATATCAGTAGATTGGTAATTGAGGTTGGACAAATAACCAGTGGCGTAGACAAGTGAATGGTTCCTTTAAAAACCCTCCCCTGGGCGTATCTTTGACTATACAAAAATTTTCCCCCCTTTCTTACATAGTCTGACACGACCTTGGACGCGTTTCTGGCTATGCCACTGCAAATATCATTTAAAAATAAAATTTAAAAATTAAGTTTTTACCTTTTAAAGAAAACATTTCGCATATTCGTTAGTAGGTTTCGACCGTTCGCAGGTATTGGCAACACGTACATACTACGTGTTCGTAAAACGTGCAAAAACACGTTTGGTAAACGTTGATCATGTCAGCAGTTAGCAAGTGTTTCACCAGGTATTTTTAAGAGTTAAATTATGCGTTCTCACCGATTATACAATGCGCCTATTAAGTTTATATTACATGATATCATACGGTATTAAGCTGCTATTTGGCGTGTAGTAAGGTGTTATTTATCGTGTATTTAGCGTTTAAATTTCATGCATTAAGATATTATTTCGAGTACATTAATTTGTTATATGTCGTGTGTCAAACGCTTCTTTTTCGTGCAATAATTGGTTATTTCGCGTGCATCAATTGGTTATTTTTCTCGTAGTTAGGGATATTTTCCGCGCATTAATAAGTTACGGTCGTGCATTAATTCGTTATTTTGCGTGAACTAATTGGTTATTTTCGGTGTATTAAGCGAAATTTTCCGGGTATTAATAGGTTATTTAGCGTAAATTATGCAGTTAGTTTTCGTGTATTAAGCAGATATTTGGCCTAAAATCGAGGTTATTTTTCGAGTAATAAGCACTTATTTTGCATGTATTAAGCTTTTTTGTGTAAAAAGAGGTTTTTATTTATGGTGTATTGTTTTCCGTAAGGTTGTTTGACTTTCAAACGCTAAAAAGGTCTCCATTTCAAGATTTCAAAAATGATTTATAAATATATTTTGAAAAACATTTTCTGACGTCTATTCATTAAATTAATGAAATTAATTATAAGTTTATCTTTAATTTAAATATTCAATTTCATAGCGAACGTCCTTCACATACATTCTGTAAAATAATTCGACAGAATTATAGAGAATTGAAATATTTTTTAAGAAATACTGCGTTGAAGAGGATGTTTATCATATTTGTAATATCTGTATAATTTAGACCCAGCTTATTTCCTAACTTTATTTCTAGCCCTCTTGTATATTCTTTACTGTTGTGCAATATGACCTTGAAAAAAGTTTTAGTTGGAGGAAGAGATCAGACACGCGCGCAAACCATATAAGCCTCATGAATAATTAAATGTCTCGTTTTATTTCTTAATATTTTGGACAGTGGAAATCTCGTTAATCCATTCAAGCGCGTCACTAAGCCGATGACGAGGCATTGGGCTAAATATATATTTTATTCACATTTTTGACACACAATGTTAACAGTACAAGTGCATGTCTGGGGAAAACAGAGCGGTTACCCACCTACATGCAACAGAACTTCGTTACAAATAGAGTATGAAAGAACAATTTGTAGCTATTTTAGAATTATAAAAACGAAGTTAAAAAAAACCAGGTATATCCCTGGTACAACGCCAGAGCCCAGAAAACTCGGGAAAGCTGGAATGGCTAAGATTTTCTGTTATAAGCAGAACTAACCCGAGGGAGACATAAACAAAAGATAAAAGAAATAACATTAAATCATTTAAAACAGAGAAAAAATATAAATAGGAAAAAAGCATCCAAAAATTAATACATTTTAATGTTAAAAACTTCAAATCATCAATACACGTAAACAGTTAAAAAGAATTGTTGTGCCGACCAACACCAACATATACAGCCCTCATAAATGATTTATATATGTACAAAGTTTGCTCCATCATGATCTCTACACATTTCTTTCTAAAGCCGATGCCCAAATTTAATGAATCACAAAATGTATTATTCTTTTTACAAAAGAGACCACGGCCAGACAATATAAAAGCATTAAATTCAATGTCATTTAAATATTTTTTAAACAATTCAGTATTATAAGTGTTCGCTTTTCTGTTATACACTTCATTCAACAACGCAGGAGACTCCCAACAAGTACCGACATCACAAACTATAATTATCTCTGAGTTTATTAATATTAAGTCAGGCTCAATTAAAATAGCTTGGGAGCAGCCTTCTTTTAACTTAATTACCGGCTCCTGGATTTTAATCCACCCTGGCTCTTTAAAGGATTTTACAACAAAATTAAAATTTTTATCGTGCCGTGAACACCTAGAATCGTGCGTTAAACTACATACCTGGCTTATGTGAGAGAGAGAGACTCTACCTTGTTACAGCCAAATCGACATTTCCTATCGCCGGTTCTATTGGCCGGAGCACCCCGACAAGGCAACAGATTAGTACGTAATTTCAAGAATTTAATAAACTGGTCGGAGTCCCTTGTAGTGTAATTATTACCCAACCAAAAATTACTTATTAAAGGGTCACCTTGATTTAAACCAGAGCCATTAACTGTATTTAAAAATTGATTAAAGTGATATCTTCGAACAGAAGCAGTATCTGGGGATATGCCATTAAGACATGATAAAGCATGAACAGCCTGTTTTCAACCAAATCACACTCTACTACTGCATGAACAAAGTTTGATTTATTTTTTGTCAGAGCTTTCAATCTTTTAAAAAAATTCAGAAGCATTCGGACTGAAAAGGATAAAATTCCCAAACCCCCCTCTCTCATAGAGGTATAAAAAAAGAGTCTGGTAAGTAATGAGGGAGATGCAAAACTACCTTGCAGAAGTGCCGCACCTTTGCATCAAAGGACCGCAGGTTTCCAAGCGCAAATTTCCCCAATGTTAGCAAATGTACATATCTAGGCAATAGAAACTTCCCCCGGATAACAATTTTTTGGTAAGACTTTAATGACGCTAATCGCATATATTTCAGTTTAGTATCAAAATCTTTCATTTGCCCCTTCATTTTACCATTGTAATCGAAACATACACCAAGATAGACAAAGGCATTCTTGCTGGCCAGCACTGGAATAACCTCCTCATCAATTTTAAAAACTGGTTTCACAACTGGGACCATCAAACCCGATTTGCCCTTTTTCCTATATATAATCGATATGCATTTAGGGACACTTATCTTCAAGCTACGATTACGAAAAAATACTGAGGCCAAAGACAGAATCCGGTCCATTCCATACTCAGTAGAGCTCAGGAAAATAAGATCATCCGCATATGCTATCGCAGAAATGCTCAAATCCCACATTTGCAATCCAAGGTGTCCAGGCAATAAATCAATTAGTTCATCTATTATTGCATTAAACAAAAGGGGAGCTATTGGATCCCCCTGTTTTACCCCTCTTCTCACACAGATGGAATCGGTACTAACAGATCCACATTGTATACTAATTTGAGCATCGTTGTACGTATTCATGACATAAGAGATAAAATTGCTTTCGATACCAAGACGACATAAGCTACGCTGGATGGACCAATGGGACACCGAATCAAATGCTTTGGCAAGATCAATTGAAACTAGCGACAGCGTTTTCCTCTTTTTCTTGCTGTAGTTCAGAACATGATCGAGCACTAACGTATTAGCCATTGCGCCGTCTAGTGGCAAAAACGCCTGTTGGTTCTCATTCAAATCCATTGCCCCAACCAGCCTTCTTTCAAGGATGTTTGCTATATAACTCCTGATAGTGGGCAAATTTTCTTCGTTGCACATACGAGGGTAACAAGGATAAATCCTTCCTACGTTTAATATCTGGATTTCTAGGTCTCGCTCCTGTAATTGTATTAATAAGACAGTTGATTCTTTCCAGAATATTCGCACCGTTAGTTCCGAGTAATTCCTTTATTAATAAAACCAAATCTGGATTTGCACCCTCCGTTTCTGTATACTCTTCAAACCGGGTAATAAAACAATCCTCTTTATCCTCACAGAGATCATTTATTTCTTGAGATGAAACTTCAAGGTTCACATCAATATTGGCCGTTGGAATACGCTGCCCATCTGGAACGGAGCTTGTCACAGATTCCTCGCCTAATTCTTCAGAATCCATGAAACTACAATGTCCCTCTAATCTTCGCTGTCGAAGACTTTCAACTTTGTTTTTATAGTCTAATTGTTTACGGCGTGATTTCACAGCTTCATACGTTTTGTGTTTGAAAAACTGATGTAAATACATATTTAAATGTTTTATATTTGCGGGGGGCTGATATTTCCTTAATCGCCATATCCGTAATTTCAGCATCAGACCAATACCTTCTATTATCCAGGACTTCATTTAAACGAAAATATTCTTTGGAATGAGTTCTCCGAATATGATTGCCCATTCCCCTGCTAGTCACAAGAATTTTTTGCAAATCTCACAAGTTCTCCCATTTGTAGTAATCAAACCTAAAGTTGAAACTGCACCTGGAACAGATTAATTCCTCTGAGGAATTGACAAAGAGATAGTACTGTCCATAGGAATCGAAATCTGGGTAATCAGATCTTGCGTTGGGGCCACACTTGACTTGAGGCACCAATAATAGTGGCTTGCCACTCCACTAATACCAGAAAAAATCTTGCTACATTTGCGACACTGATAACTTAGATCATACTCTTTTATTGCATGTTTGCTCATATGCTTCTTCCAAGAAAAATGATCCAAAAAAGTTTTATCACAGATGGAATATTGGGCGAAAGATTAGGCATTATAGGATAGACAAAAATCGACCGATCCGGTTTTCCAGGGTGACAGGCTTTTTTAACCATTAGGACGTTAGCGCTTGCTGTGTTTTGAGGTTCTTCCAACAGACTCTTCCTACCCGTACAAAAATATGTCTATAGAAAACCCACGTTTTATCTCCATAGCTTTTCCTTGGTTTTTCAATGGGTTTTCTTTAGAAATTTGGGTCAATTTTCTGTAAAAAAACCCTTTTAAAGTTTTCTCTATAGAATTATCTGATTGGTTTTTGAGGAAACAAACACTTTTGTACTGGTAAATATAGTTAAATTTCTATAGAATTTACCGAATGTTTTTTGTTTGAAAATAGAAAATTTTCAATTTTAAATAGTGGCATTTCTATAGAATGGGCAGATTTGTGTTTTAGAAAAAACCAATTTTTTACTGTTAATTATAGTAGAAAATCTATAGAATTTACCGAATGTTATTTCAGAAAACATTATAACCCATCGAAAGATGTTCTTAACAATATCTTAGAACACTAAAGGTTTTTATTGGTTGTTTTTATAGAAAAACTGTATAGAATATCTATAGTATAACTTTCGAATTTTATTAGAGTTCTTATAGCTTTATTTATAGAATTAAATTGGATAATTGGAGTGTGTTAGAGAATTCTTTGAATATTATAATACCCTTTTACGAAAACTCTTAACAGCTTGCAGAGGAGCTCAGATTGACTTGGGGTAGATGCCACAACAAATAACATCCAAGTGAACCTCATTAAGAGTATTTAGAACACTGATACTTCACTTTGGTCTTAACCAAAAGGCCGAGAAGCTAACGTTGAGTTCCAGATATAAATATTCATAACAAATGATTCAATTTATGCAAACGGTAAAATGCAAAAGAAATCAAAAATTACGACAGTTGTGGCGAACCGTGGCATCCAAATTTCATACGAAATGCTAGGCCTGAACAATCTCCTTCGCCGGCTTGATTTTTAAGAAGATCCAAAGTCTATTAGTAATCGTAACGGTTTCAAATATTAAATTAAATTTCACTTAGAAAAACAATTATTGAAAAACCGGTCTTTCAGTTAAGACGAAAGACCGGAGACTTGTTACCAAAACAAAGTGGAAATTACATATCAGAAACCGTCAGAAGATGATCTTCCTGGCGACCAGATTTTCCGGCAGAGACCTGCAGAACAGAAATTCCATCGGAGACCTGGAGACGAGACCTACCGACGTAGACCTAGTGGCCAGACCTTCCGACGGAGATCTGAATACCCGGAGATAAGATCTTTCGGTAAAGACCTGGAGAGTAGTTCTTCCGGCAGCGATTTGGAGACCCAAGTGATCCAATCTTCCGACGGAGACCTTGAGACCATATATTCCGAATGAGACCTTGAGACTTGGATATCATATCTTTCGGTATAGACCGAAAACTTGTATTCAAAGACTATTTATACGCTATAACCGGTAACACTGTGCATAGTCAATTAAATGCACCTTATTTCTGATACACGACAAGCTGCTTAATTACGTAAAGTTGAGGGTATTTTCTTGAAAAGCATCACACTGTCTGCAACATAATAAGTCCCAGGTCTTTGCTATTAATTATCGTTTCTTCCGTTTGTTGTGATACACGTAAATAGGCGAATAATGTGTTTAAAGGATGATGCTCATACAGTTTATGCGATGTATATTTCAACAAGCCAAATCTGGAACCCGCTACCCGGTTACTTATGCTGTTTTCTAAAAAAAAACAATTGGTAAATCGTTTAGAAATTCCACTGAATTTACAAATGAATAATTGCTGTTTAAAAAAACGGCTAATTCTACGGAAATTCCAGTATATACCCGTGAAAAACTGGTGTTTTAACAACAAAAAACACTATAAATTCTATAGAAATTGACTAAAATTACCAGTGAAGTTTTTTCAAAACATTTGGTAAATCTATATAAATAACTTTAATAAAAGGTTCAGAAATTAACTCAAGTATCGAAATAAAATCTACTAAAAAGTCAAAGATAAACCATTAAAATAACCTAGGAAAAGAATTAAAAACCAAGGAAAACTAGAGATAAAACTCGGGTTTTCAATAGACATATTTTTGTAAGGGCTTGATGGGATAGCTCGAAAACCTATAGAGTACTTTGGGAATATCTATAGACATTTGAAGTTTTTAAAACCATAAACATTTCCCAAAAAAAAGTTAGTGGTATTTTCTTCGAAAATTGTATAGAAAAAGATATTCCTATGGTGTCCCATAGCCTTTCCATAAACCTCTATATATTTCTATAGATATTCTATACACGATTTTTGAACGGGTAAAATTGGCAAAAGCCACTCTATTCCTACCATCTTGGTCCGCCTGAAGACATCTTAGAACTTCCTCTCATTGAGCGTTATTAATATCCGCAATAGTCAGACCAGTACCTTCAAACCGATTACCTGGTTCTACCGACATCATAGGGGCATTGGTATTAACCGAAAAATCACCCAGAGTAATTCTCAGGCCGGGTTCACGTGGAAGAGCGACAGTGTGTCAGAATTTATAGCCAGGTGTACCTAGTAACAGAGACCATACCACCGGAGGCCTATCATCATAGTGCCCTACGCCAGCGTCCCCAAGCCCGGACAGGTGACAAATCCAGCATGGGTAGCAGTACCCCACTACTGATGGTCGCACCTTTGACGCAAGCCACTCAACCCAGCAGAAGGTGCAGCAATGGGTGAACCAATCCCCACTTCGTACACGGCAGTGGGATTAAGAATGGATGCTGTAGCAACTCCAGCGTGGAAGAGCGACCGCTTGATCTCCTATCATCCGATTCTCAGTTTGAGCCAAAAGTTCTAAAGTATCATCAATTCCAGATGGAGCAGTATCATTACTCGCCGCTCCACCAAGACCCTCTTGGACGTTGGTTTGGAATCTTGCGACTGGGACTGACACTGACGACTTACGACCCCTAGTACTAGGCCTTCTTGTTTTAGGTTTAAGTTTAGATAGTTCCTGTTGAACTGAAACGACTCTGTCTTCAGGACCAACTTGCCCCACCCGATCCTTGGGGATATTTTCCAAAATCCCAATGGGAATAGATAGGTTGAGCTGCCTTGCATTCGAATTAATTTTACTCACATAATCTTGATAGCCAGTTGTTAACCTCTTCTGCCTAATTGCCTCTAAACTATGATGCGCATACAACTTTGATAACGCTAGAGCGACATCTACAATTGTCGTGGGTAGTTTACATTCAAGACGGGCTAATAACTTAACATGTTCTAGATCCCACTCTTTCACAACCCCTGCACTATGAGCTAAACGATCCTTATAGGCTTCCGGATGTATACCCTCCTGATGAGGAGCTTGGTAGACTGGGTTTTTGGATTTATAGCCACATGGAATATTATCTGATTTTATCAGGGTACAGTAATAATAGCTATCAGTCTCCTCTGAACCTTTTTTAGAGTTAATGCCTCGACTCAACATTTAATCAAATTCAGCTTCGCTACTAAACGTACTCTCATTTCCAACTTCCAACTCTAGGTTGGGCCTGAGCTTATTTAAACAAGTTTTTCTATGACCAGTTACAGCATTAATTTTCGTAGAAGCCTTTTCACAAATGGCACATATATATTCTATAAGTTCAACATCAATAGAGTGAGTTTTTAGATGATTAAACCAGTTATATGAGTTTTAAAGTCCATTGCATATTTCGGACATTTAATTTTAACCGGGGGAGGATAGGTAAACCTGATAACACTTTCCGTATCAGTATCCCTTGTTTCACACTATCACAAACGTTTTGAGCACTAAAGTAAAGTTTAACAAATATTTAACGTACCAAGGTAAATAAACACTGTTAAGAATGTATGTACAAAATTATAGCCAGATCTGATAAAAATTTAAAAAGTTTTACGTAGAGTTAAAATTAAGTCCAACCTCAAAAAGTACGGAAACAAACACAATTTTTCAACACAAAGTTCGTCGGAAAAGTTTTTGAGTTTCTAAAACGTTTGTCGCCCAAAAGTTGGCAAGGGACCTATAGAACATCCTCAAAAAATTTCAGTTCAATAAGTCAAAAATTAAAAAAGTATTGCGTAGTATTAAAATTTGCTTAACTTAAGCCAATACCCCGAGCGTTGGACGTCCGGAGCGCGGTCTTTTCCGATAGATGGCGACAAGGCGAGTAACTTTGGGCTCTATGGCCTCTTCACCAAAAGTACATGCGCGTAAAGCAGCGTTCAGACTATGTGAAAATATTACGTTAGCATCAGTCGTGTCGTTTCGGTTATGTTGGTCGCGTCGCTTCGTTCATTTCACTGTTCAGAAAGGAACCAACCTTGCACGGAGATTAACATAAAAGCATATGTAACATTACTCATAAGTATGCCACTAGCTCTATTTCTCCACTAACGGTTTGTTTCATAGATATGGCGTCATCCGTACCCTACGTAATATTTGACGTCATATTTGATGTCATATTTGACGTCATCGAATCTCAAATGCCGATAATGCTTTCGCCCAAACGCTACGTCCGATAATCCGACGGCCATTATTTTAGTAAACAAACCGGTTTGAACAACCAAGGCTTAGGAGCTAAAATGAACTACAATATAGTGGCAAGTTCTGTTAATGTAATTAATTTGCAAATTAATGAAGTTCTCGGAGACTCACGTTCTAAAATAAATTTGCATTGTCAAATAAAAGAAGCAGGTTTATTGGAAAAAATAGTTGAAATTCAGGTTGACCATTTCTGACGCATCTACAAGGTTGGAGTCTTTGCAGATTCTTTTGAGCCTAGGCCTAACTCTTCTAGGCTTGATATGGGTTTTAATAACGCTGGTGGAATATTCCACTTCGACGACTTGTTCCATTTTCGGAAAGCGATCACTTATTGATCATTTTTCCCAACCTTCTATTTTTCTAAACTACTCATTATTTAACTTCATCCGCACAAACCGAGCGAGTGTCGAGTTTATAAATTTCCATAAAGCTACATTGGGCTGACTAAAATTCCGACGCCAAAAATTCCTTCTCAATTTAGAGGCTTTCCATTCGCTTAAATATATATTTTAGTAGCCAATTGTTTGACTCCCAAAATTAATAGGATGAATAAAAAGGTTAAAATCTAATGTAGTCCATCTTTTTACTGGTTCGTGGTGAAACAAACCGTTAGTGAAGATTTTTGAATGGATTAAAGGTACAGTGGCATACTTATGATAATTATGTTACATATGATAAAAGGTGATTGTTCATCCAATCGGACCTCAGTAATAACGGCGGAGAAATTTAAATAATTTTTTATCCACCTCTGATTAGTTATAGTATTTCGATGGTTCTAAAGGTCGCCACTACCTAGAGTCAGCGCTGATGAGGCATAAGGCTAATTGTCTGCTATGAACGTTTTGAGCTTTAAACCGAGACGCCATCTAGGCAGTCCGCAACGAAATGAAAAAATGTAAACGACACGCGCAAAAATTTAAAGTCTCTGCTGAGAAGTCTGAACGGTGTAAGAAATCGAAAGAACCGACACCATCGACGCAAACGTAATATTTTAACATAGTCTGAACGCTGCTTTTTAAGTAATCCACGAAAAACAGTTTTCCCGAAAAATTGAAAAGTTTGCAATTTGCATAAAGAGTACTTATGTGGCCGGTGGATTTCAACGTGGATTGGACACTGCTTCAACAGGAACTAGACGAAAAAACCTGGAACACAGGATACGACTTCACTTTTTCTAGGAAAACTCAGAAATTGGCGGCAAGGCGGGCTCACAGGATGATGACATCACCTTGGCGGGAACAAGACATACTGGAACGTTATTTCACGAGAGTCCTAGGTAAGTTTTTAATTTATATTAATTTAAATTTAAAATTTTCCACAGGAGCGAAAACCGACGATGTTTACTCTTCAACTCGAGTCATAGTTACTCGCGCTTGGTTGAATTTCTTCACTTTGACATTCAGAGCACTGGGCAGAAATCACATTGCATCAACACCGATCAACGGCCATCGCAATGCTTTGCTTTAATTAGACAGTCGGATTCCCCTGGCCCGTGCCAGTTCTGAGTTGGCTGTTAGTCGCCGGCCGAAACGGTAATATGTACGTGATGGAGCTACCTGGCCAACTTTTAGGGTTGTTTCGATTCCATTTACGCAACTTCTAACATTCATTGTGTTGTTGTAACCTCCCATTTGCCGCACGTAGCTAAAAACATCTCTATAGCATCATTAGATGCTTTACTCGTGAGAACGTACAAAAGCCGGAATTTAGGAGGTATTTGATTAATAAAACTGTTGACTTCGTAATTAAGCAAACTGCTTCATCAGTTTCTACACTGAATTTGAAGGTTTTGTGCGTACCATTATCTTGAATCATTGGAAAAAATGTCTAAATTAATACAAAAGTCAATCTAATCGCTCGTCGTTGACATCGAAAAATGGCAACTTATTTTCATTTCTTGTAAAAATGCCTTGCTTCGGGCTACAGAGGTCATGGATTTCATACCATTTCCGAATCATTTGCGTAAAGTAGATAGTGACATCAAAATCTTCTCTCTCTTCCTTATTACAGTAATTGATAAGCGTTACGGTTTTTAAGGCGTTGTTGACTTCTGGAGAAAACAGCCTTTTAGCTCTTCCAACATTTTCTTTTTCTACATTCGATGGATAAAAATATTTTCGATTTAGAAATCTGACAATCTTGACAACATTTCCCTTTTGAAGTTGAAAGCGTCGCTTCAAAAATGTTGATGTAATATTTAACCCAATAAATGAAAAATCTCGATCCAAAATCTGATATCTTAGGTTCTTTATTGCGTGCATTGGGTCGAATTAAAAGAAGTTTTCTGTTCCCATCTTTTGCATGAGGTACTGCAGGTTTCAGCTCCACTTCACCAAAATTTATAAGAGAATACATATATTTTCACATTGTCCGAGACTAATCTTACGACAATGAATCCAGCCTTTTCAACTTTTCTAATATCTACCGTTAGCTTATGTAGTGTTACGGCATTTAACATTCCAGTAAAAAGTACGCTACCGGTATTCGGTAATCTGTTGAAAATCCTTGGAAAAGGAAGCATAATAAATGAGTTACGAGAGAATCAGTTACACCAAGTTCCATCACTGTAGTGTCATTGTCTTATCAAGTCTTCTATCATATTCATATTTTGCATGAATTGACATTTCATCAATCACTCTTAGAAAAAAGGATCCAATGTGTGTCCAAAATTGTACTAAATTGTCCAACTTTGGGTTATACGAATAAATGAAATCCAAGTTTGCCCTCTTAAAGCCAAATATGGACTCTTAGAAAAAATAATCCAATGTTTGTCCAAAATGGTACGAAATATTCCAACTTTGGATCATATGAGTAAATGAACTCCCGGTTTGCCCTCTTAAAGCCAAATGTGGATCCTTTTATTAAAAAAACGTGTCAACTTCAAACATTATCAATTTTATTTCAAAAACCAGATCGTTTTTGGACAGCGGCAGCGGGCAGGAACGATAAAGGGAAAAAACCGATGACGTTAAAAAACGTTGTTGTTTTTGACGACGGTCACCGCATCCTCTCTCTCTCTAGCCCTAAATAGCGCGTTCAACCAGCACTTTATTGGAAACGAGCGTCCGCGTGGCTTTGTTTCAAATTTGGTTTCGGGACTTGGAAAAATCACTACGACCTATATCTTTAAGGTAAGTGTTTTTGTACTTCAACTTAAGAATTTCGGGTTACAGCACAGTATTAATTTTAAGCTGAAAATTATGTTTCTGAAAAAAATTTAAAATGCTTACATTTTGTAGCAATATTCATAATATTTAGTTTATGCGGGACATAGCGAGAAAGTTGGTTCGTGGCGGCTCAAGTTTCCCCATTTTTGTGAAAGGCTGTGAAGGGGGACATTCCTTCGGTCATTGTACAGGTAGTATGCACGCGGAACCCTTCACGTCGAGAAAGAGCCACCCCCTTATTGAGAGTGTGGCTCGCAGCTAGTGGCGCGCATACCGTAATATCTGACCGAAACCGAAATGCTCCTAGAGCTAAATAAACGGAAATCGTAAATGCGTGTCGTACACACCGGGAATGAGCAGTTATATCATTGCGCTATTAGTACTACAACTTATATTCTTCCAAGGCTGCAACTAAGTATAGATTGGATAAAGAACCATATTCTCATATATGAAACATTTATTTTTCCGAATTCATTTTTATATTTTTATTATTTTTATTTAGAGTCCAAAAACTGTAACTCCAAACTGTTTAGGAAATGAAGACTTCACCACATGTAAAGGCGACGTCGATATTAAAAAAGAAACTTTTTAAGTTTCTATAATCGAGCGGCACTATTTGCGGGTGTTTACGCTTTCCAAATGGAACTTCTAAAGACTCGTCGCGGAACAGAATATTTTCAAAAAACAAGGTTTAAAATTAGTGTAGATAAAGTAGCCCCATCCATAATTACTTTTGTAAATAAAATGTCTAAATAAAAAAATAAAATTGATATTTAGAAAAATTATTGCAGTTTTATTTCATCAATTTTTATATTTAAAACTTTTTTTTATACTCTAAATGTTTCTCTTTTAAATAAAATTTTTGTAAAACCGAAGAGTTTTTTTATTCAAATCCTACAATTCCAAAGGGCGAATCTTGCCCGTCCAAAAGGGGACTCTTGCCCGTTCAAAAGGGGACTCTTGCCCGTTCAAAAGGGGACTCTTGCCCGTTCAAAAGGGGACTCTTGCCCGTCCAAAAGGGGACTCTTGCCCGTTCAAAAGGGGACTCTTGCCCGTTCAAAAGGGGACTCTTGCCCGTTCAAAAGGGGACTCTTGCCCGTTCAAAAGGGGACTCTTGCCCGTTCAAAAGGGGACTCTTGCCCGTTCAAAAGGGGACTCTTGCCCGTCCAAAAGGGGACTCTTGCCCGTCCAAAAGGGGACTCTTGACCGTTCAAAAGGGGACTCTTGCCCGTTCAAAAGGGAACTCTTGCTTATCCAAAAGGGGACTCTTGCCCGTCCAAAAGGGGACTCTTGCCCGTTCAAAAGGGGACTCTTGCCCGTTCAAAAGGGGACTCTTGCCCGTTCAAAAGGGGACTCTTGCCCGTTCAAAAGGGGACTCTTGCCCGTTCAAAAGGGGACTCTTACCCGTTCAAAAGGGGACTCTTGCCCGTTCAAAAGGGGACTCTTGCCCGTTCAAAAGGGGACTCTTGCCCGTCCAAAAGGGGACTCTTGCCCGTCCAAAATTCAAGACAACTCGTCTAATTTTGGTTAAATTTAAAGCCATAAAGGGATTGATAACTCTTTAAATAAGCTAGATCCACATTTGGACTCTAATATATCCATCCATATTTGGACGTCGATTTTATTATCCAAATTTGGACCGAAATGTGTGCTCTCACAGAGTCAGTCATTTGGATCCTGTTTCATCCAAAATTGGACAACATTATTTAAGAGTGATCACTATTGAACCAAATTTTTCATGTTCATTTTGCAATCTTCGGAAGTCGGCTTTCAATCGTGACTTCACCAGTGTTGTAATTCCAGTCTCATTTATACTAGCTCCTAAATAACGTTTCAAGGTTTTTGGTCAGGTAAATACAAGAAGCCTAAATCTCTCGCATAACGATATGCAGCTGGAGATTTTTTGTTCCAAAAACAGCATATTTTAAGAGTGGACTCTTGAAACTTGATATTTTTCTTCCCAAATGCCATGATTTGTTCCGAAATAAATTTTGATTTAATACTTCCATTTTCCCTGGCAGTTTTAATTTAAGTGACTTGTTTATTTAAAGATTTATGTCTATTGGCCTTGTCTTCCCGAAGTTTGGTACGTACGTGCGTTATTTTTTCTTTCATTTTTTATATTATTTTCTTGAGTTTTGATATGAAACGCACTTGTCTACGCCTTAATGTGAGTGAAGCTTTTGGCTTACGTTGTCGTTTTACCATAGGAACAGAAACCTAGATACCAAAATTTTAGTGAATGGTTGAAGTTTTTTTGTGAGCAGGGATGACATTGAATTGATGACTCTGGTATAGCTGATTAAAGTGAAGTAGTTACAGGTGTGTACCCAGAGCGGTTTGTTAATGACCGACATGTAGATGTAGTAGCGGTCATTCCAAATTCTGATGTGGAACCAATGTCACTGATCAATGTTTCTTAAGTTCAAAAATTAGAGCTCTTATGTATGGATTTGATTTACTTGGTAACTGGAGTGGATTGATCACGACTTGAAAATAGCCTCTTAACCAAAGGTGGGCTCATGTTGCATGTTTCAGCATCAATAAATAATATCCTCTTCTACAGTTGATTAGTATGATCACAAACCACCTGTCGAGCTGATTCAGAGAGTATTTGGTCAGATACCTGCATTTTTGATTTTTCTATAAAGAAGGACGATTCCCCACTAAAAATAGAAATATTCTCAGTGTTTTTGTACTGCACAATGTCTTATTCCACTTTTGATTCGACTCTGTTCTTTTTATTATTAGAGGCCGAAGGTGATTGGCGTAGCACACTTGGGCTTAAAGACGTTTTTTGGCTTTAGACACTCGAATCAGTAGCATGGCAAACTTCATTAGTGCTAAGAAATTTTGCTTTCTTTACAATAACTTCATCCTCAAACAATGACGGAATGGCATGCTGCAAAAGTCTTTTCCGACTTAGATTTAAACTTGGTCTATAATCAGTATCTAAAAATTGCCTGCTACATATACGAGAATCAGAATGAAGGAATAATGATGATTGCTTATTTTCTTCATCACCTGGCAGTTTTTGCAAAAAAAATTACCAGGTACTGCGCTTTTCCTCATCTTCAGGAAATTTATGGAATCTAACTGATACTGGAATACTGGAATCATTTTCAACTTTTTTGCTATTCAATTTGTTATTACTTGATTCACAGTTTTTAATCGCACAGTAATGAACCCTTATAACTTAGCCGTTGGCAAAATATCACTTTGCACTTAAAACTAAATATATAACTTTCAGCTTTGTACTAAATATATCACTTTCAGCTTTGTACTAAATATATCACTTTCAGCTTTGTACTAAATATATAACTTTCAGCTTTGTACTAAATATATCACTTTCAGCTTTGTACTAAATGTATCACTTTCAGCTTTGTACTAAATATATCACTTTCAGCTTTGTACTAAATATATCACTTTCAGCTTTGTACTAAATATATCACTTTCAGCTTTGTACTAAATATATAACTTTCACCTTCGTACTAAATATATCGACTTTCAGCTTATTTGCATTAAATAGGCCATATATGTGATTATTTCAGAGTTATTTTAATTTCTGCCATTAGAAACACTATGCAGACAGGTTAAAGTGGAGTCAGTGGACTAGAAGTTTATACCAAGGCTTAAGAATACTTCAGAAGAGTTTACATTTTATAATTATTGGCACGCTAATGCGTTTTCGTAATCTTAATAAAAAGATTAAAAAATCTTGACTTATTAAGAGTTCGACTCTTATTTAAATTTATTCTAGAATCTTACCAAAAATTGAAATATAACAAACGCATTTAAGCGACTTGAGAAGTCGAGATAAAAAAAATGACGTAGGTCTGACGTTTTTCCCCATATGGTCGCCATCTAGCGACAGAATATTTCAAATGGTCAATGGCAAAAAAAAGAAAAAATTACATCGTATGGCCTTGTATATTTAAACGGCTATGAACTAACATAAACGCATCTTTTGGTTTTTCCCATTTTTAAACTGAAACCAGAAAACAAAACTTGCCTACATATTAATTTGCGTGGGCAAAAATAAAGCGCACCTACTAAACCCTCGGTTTCGCCATTTTGTTTGATTACATCGAGGGGGTAGCCACTCGTGTTATCAGGTGTACACTATAATCGTAATCCTAGAAAAAATAATAAAATAATCCGTGTAATCACAATTTTTGGCGTAATCTTAAATATTTTGGCAAAATCCCCAAAAACTCCGCGTAATCTCTTTAAATTTGGAAATAATCCTTGGGTATCTCTCGTTTTAAAAAATAATCTTAAATTTAAACAAAATGAAAAAAGCTGTAATGGTTAAAAAATTACATTTTTTAAAGAATCCTAAGCTTTTTAGTATAATCTGAAGATTTCGAACTTACTTGACGCCAATTTGTGAGCATCATTCACTGTTCAAAATACAAAAATTCAGAGTACGTTGTAGAAATCGCTAGAAATTCACCTTTTCAGATAGGTAATATTAAAAATACCATACGAAATCCGGAATTCGGAAAGACAAAATGCCATTTATCAACGAGGCGCATAATTTTTAAGTAAACTAGGATCGAGGATGCACATTTTGTTTATTTTTTCTAAACAAATAGTCCTAGGTTTAAAAAAATTACCATTTTCTTCTACAATCATAAAAAATTACAGATTTAATATTGAATGTTCAAGTCGCTCTGTAGTTGTATTTGGCGATGACATTTTAGTTCTTCGCTCGACTTTCTTACACGAAATTTAGTTTCGATCAATGTAACATATTTTCTGCGTTTTGAGTGTGATATAATGGAAAGTAAAAATGGAGACCCAACTTTAGATAAAAATCCCGTAAGTAAATATATTTGTTATTGAAATTGACCATTCAATTGGCCCTGGTTTAATTAACCATTCTCGTTTTATTTATATAGCAAGTGCCACTGTCAGATCAATTTTGGGGAATTTTACGTGCCTACCTTGGGATTGAAGTACCAACGTATCTGAAAAACCTTTTGACACTGGAGGACTTCAATAATCCCCTGGCTCTACGAAATTTAACTATGGGCGATGTAAACAACCTCGAAGAATTTGGAAAGACTGTTATGAAAAACCTTGTGGAACCGAATAGCGACCCAAAAGACTATTACGGTCCTTATTTTAGAGATCCAGAAACTTTCAGAATTTCTGCAGGCAACAGGAAACTATTTCTTTTAATTAGTGATTACGTGAAGAAGAAACCATTAGATTACTTCTTGAGGTACGACAGTCTCGGATCAGTTAAAAAGAAGAAAGTGACTCCGAAGAAAGCTGCGAAACGCAAACACGAAGAAAGGCCCGTTGATGAAATTAACGAATTAGCTACTACTTGTAAAGATTTTGAAGGAATAGATATGAGCGAATCTGCATTAGACAACCCAGAAAAGAAGAAAAATGTCCGTGATAGCGTTAGTGCCGAGGAAGATAAAATTCGAAATCTATGCGTAAAATGGATTGGCCAGCATTTGAAGGATAACACGGAAGTTGCAGAAACACTTTTATCTGTCACCGTGTTGGTCGACAAGGGTCAGAAAACCAAGAAATTTATAGGACACGTTCCATGTCCAATTTGTGATGAACCAATTAAAATGGCTACTACACCAAGAAAATATGGACAGACACAATTGAAGCTTTCAAAATTGGACAATGAGGTTGAAATAAAATCCAAGTCGAAATCAACGTCTCAACTATCTGTCAAGGCTCTTTTTGCAGCAACAAAATCGTTGGATATGAATTGCAAGACGGTGGAGTTAACCAAGAATCCAACAACTGTGACCGAACCAACCCTTTCCTCGGAGATAGCGTCATATGACATTACTGATTCTGAAAAAGGAAGCTCTAAAAAAAGTGAATAACAAAGTTTCGGGGGAAGAGATCGAAGGCGCGGAATAGGAACCGACCGCGTCTTCAATGCTACAAAAGCTAAGGAGGTTCCATTAACTAAATGGAAAAATGATCGTTATAACAGACTGGAACGACAAAAGCGCTCATTATATCGTTCTTCTATGAGTCAACCTTCAATTAAGACACTTTTCCCAGTTCTGAATAAAGTTAAAATATTATTCAAAGATAATGTAGAGTTAAGAAAGCGTTTACTTTCGTGCATTTCAAATTCAAGTTCTAGAAATACGGTCGTCCCCTGGATGGCTTTCTATAAAACCTAGAGATGTCTTTGGGCCTTTAATTTGGTTCAATCATGGCTCAATAGGGATGAAACTAGGACGTTCATTGGATATCGTATTCTGAACAAATAATTTAGAAAGCCAAACTTGATATTAAAATTTTATTAAAAACATTAAAATACAAGATAATGGAAAAAATCCAGCAACAAGTGTACAATTTGATTGTAATAACACGAACTCTGCATAAAAATTAAGAAATTAAATTTATTATATAAGGTTATTTAATTTTTAAGATAAGTTTTCGAAAGCTGGAAACTGAAGTATTAGCAGTTAACATATAAATTACAAAACTTACATAGTTATTTAATTTTATATAACAAAATAAATTTCGAACTAAACTATAAAAAAATTAAATAACCTTCCTTATACAAATGTAAAAAAACAATAAAATTAATTTTTAAATCAGAAGCAAAATAAAACTAAGCCATTTAATACTATTCCTTAAAAAAATTAAGACTATCGGATGAAAAATGTACTCTAGAAATTACTGTTTCTCGAAGCTTAATTTTAATATCTATCCAAATCTTACTTTTGGAATTACAATTTAACTATATAAAATATCACAGTATAAGATAAAGCTTTAGGCGAACCGTTCAGTGAGAGTAATGAATAATAAACTTAAAAAGTTAAATTGAAACATGTACAGGTCCAAAATGAACTTTAAAAACAGCGAACCTTCCCTAACTTTCGGATAATACACCCAAAATCTTACTTTCGGAATTACAAATTCAATATATAAAATATAACAGTATGAAATAAAGCTTTAGGCGAACCATTCAGTGAGAGTAATGAATAATAAACTTAAAAAGGTAAATTGAATCATGTACAGGTCCAAAATGAACTTTAAAAACAGCGAACCTTCCCTAACTTTCGGATAATACACCCAAAATCTTACTTTTGGAAATACAAATTCACTAAACTATTCACGGAACACATTTGAGCTATAAGTCCACCATTCAGTGAGAGTGAAGATGAATACTCAATGAAGGTACATGCACGGCCAACTTAGATCTGTTCTCGCTGCACTGGCACAAGAAAGCCCGCCAGCTTGAAACGACTCAATGTTAACGAGCGTATGAGAAATTCACGTTTGACGCGAAAATATTCCGCTTGCGGCGCCAAAATACGGGAGTACCTTCTTAATGCTTTTCTATGGGAAAATATTTTGTAAAGTGGATCGCTTTTCCGAACCTTTTTCGTAACATTACCGATTTACGTCATTGCCGAGTTTCTTATATGATTTCAAGTAAGTTTCATTAATAATTTCAAGCCTAATATCGTAATTGTCCATCATTTGGTTCGCTAACAATCTTATTTTGAAATCGGCGATATTTTTAAGGCGAGGAAGCGTCCCCGCATCGGATTTTAAGCCTTGGAGTCGTCTCGCGCGTATCCAAATCTCCAAGGTCCTATACGATGCCTCCCAGCTGGAACTTTGTAATTAATTCAACCAAGTAATTTAAACTTTAAAATACAATTTAATAACTTTTATATATAACTCCACAGAACACATTGTCTAATGGTGTCGTATGACCATCTAGGACTTCTTTTGGGAAAGTTTGGAATTAAGTCTAATAAAAATTGTGCCTGACTAGAATCATCTTCATTGGCTGCCCTCTCAATAGTTTTTAATGAATCAATATTGATATTATTCTTAAAATGTTCTAATTCAGTTTTCAGTTTATCAGTTTCTTCTTGTTGAATTTGTTTCTCATTATTATATTGGTCAATTTTCTTGTTTAGTCTCCAAATTGTAGAATTGAGTTTATTTACAGTTTTCTTTAAAAGCCCACCTGAGGCTTAATGAGCAATTATTTTTGTCATAAATAAATAAATAAATATTCTATGGTTTCCTCAGTGGTTTTTTTATGAGGAACACCCTTCTCAAGTTCTTTATTTAATACTTAAATTGAGTGCGCTTCTGGGTTTTCAATGATAGAAACCTTTGAATTGATCGTAGTTTCTTCACTGTTTTCGGATATAATTAGAGATAAGTCAGATCTCTCTTTGGTTTTAATTGTGTTCTTGTTTTCAGTTATCTCAGTAGATCCGATCTTGAGACTTTTTCCCCTCGCTTTTTCTAGACATACTTTTCAAGTAAAATGTATTCTTATTTTTTCTTTGGTAAACTATTTTCCTTGCAATGGCTTTAAGCCATTCATTACATAAGATAGGATCGTTAGGAAACTCATGGAAAGACAACCCAGCGGTTGTATTTTTAACTGTAGATTTAAAAGAACGGTATACAATAAACTTTTACCATTTTAAATGATGTTTATTACGGGTTTTTTATTGAAAAACAATAATTGAAGTGGAAAAAAAGAGGCAAAACTGTGTTTTATTTACTATTTTATTTACTGTTATCAGTTTTACATTTTCAAATCTCACGCGCGCGAGACGACTCCAAGGCTTAAAATCCGATGCGGAGACGCTTCCTCGCCTTAAAAATATCGCCGATTTCAAAATAAGATTGTGAGCGAACCAAATGATGGAAAATTACGATATTAGGCTTGAAATTATTAATGAAACTTACTTGAAATCATATAAGAAACTCGGCAATGACGTAAATCGGTAAAGTTACGAAAAAGGTTCGGAAAAGCGATCCACTTTACAAAATATTTTCCCATAGAATAGTATTAGGAAGGTCACGGCCCACTGCGCATGCGCTCGCTTTCTCTCGCCCCATAGCGGCCCGCTCAATCAGCCCAAAATAGTGAATGCCATTTGTGGCTGCTACGTAGGCTGTGGCGCTATAATCTGACCCCTCTTTAACATTGAATCCTACGGAGATATGTTGGTTTTTTATTCATTATGAATAAGATAGATAATTATTGGGCATTTTCAAGGAAATGAAAGGTAAATCAACACTTTATATACGTTTTAATTACTTTTCAAAATTTTTACTTTTGTTTTTCCCGCCGAAAATAATATTTTAAATCCAAGATGTCAGAAGCTCTCCCTACTGATTCAGCTGTTACAGTTGACAACACGTCAATGAAAAAGACTGCTTGGATAATCACAATTTACGCTTGTAGCTAAGCCAATAGCAAATATTTTAATAACTGAGAAATTGAAAGTAAGTTATTATTTAAATATTTACAATCCATAATATAGAGAAGTTTAAACAAAGTTATTATTTATCTTTTTCGAGGAAAGACTGCCGTAAATGTTGTATTGGACGTTTCACATTTGGAGAAACTTTATCGTTTGAGGCTTAAAACAAAGTTCTTTAAGTTTCTCGTAACAAGCTGAAATTTAACCGTGTTATATAATCAACTAAAGGTGGAATTATTTTGTCACAGATAAATTTTGCAGAAGTTGAAGCATGAGTGTCATTGCAATCACACTGTAAAAGAGGACATTTAGAAAGCTTCGGCAAATTGTTACAAATTCCAGGAGTTTCTCGTAAATATGGAATCGCTCCCTCTATGAAGGTCAAAACAATTGAGATAATCATGACGAACTTCTGCTTTGGATATTTTAAACCACCTCTGTCTGATAGTTAAATTAAATCAAGGAGCGGAGAGTAGTAAATCCCCAATTCGAAATTTGATTCGTTTAATCAATAAATCTTATATTTGTTTGAATTTGGTTACTTGATTTTTAAGAGGCAAGAAAATGACTAAACATTGTTTTCATTTTTGAGGGACTACTAATTTTTAATTTCAGGTCAGTATATCCCACCCCCAAGGGTCTAGAGACGCCAGTGCATTTATAACCATATTTTTTACAGGTTCTTTGAAAATGTCAAGCCCCACAATTGTCTTTTAAAGATTATTTCGGTACCTTTATCTGTGTCACTAAAGTGTAAACTGAATACTACACTTGATGCTGATGTGTCATTTATTTTGTAATTATCACGTGATGTGATATGATTTTCAGCCATCTTTCTCACAGAATTTCATCACTTTTTTAGATTTGCAATAAGGAACGCAAAAGCATTTTAATCTAGTTAAGTAAGGGTAACTAAATTGTTGAATAAAAATTATTTAATTTCTAATTACCTGTAAACTGTATTATTCCGTTTCAATAGTTTGTATAATCTAGTGAATCCATTGACTTATTAATAAATGAAATTCGAAACCATATAAATATATAAACAATGTAAATTTTAGAACATGTTTATAATAAAAATTAACAAATTCCACCTAAATAAACATTTTATTTTCTTTAGAAGATAATGAAGATTATATAGTTATATCAGAAATTCATGTATTTCTGGCTATATCTATGGAAAAATGGCTACAAGACAAGGTGAAAGTTGTAAATAAAACTAATTAGGGTTAACTTTCTTGCTAAACAATTTGAAAAAAAAAACTGAATTAAAACCTAATTTTTTAAGTTATAAATGGAAACATAACTTTCAATTACAATATAAAAATGAAAAAAATTAGCTTTAAGAATATTTAGGTACTTCTTAGCAGCACGTACTCATCAGTTGTTGAGTTTCCCACCATAGAGTATGATGTTAAATCGGTTGTAAAAAGACGCGTTTTTAGGGTTGGGACGAAGCGCTCCCGGCGGACGACGATGACACTAATCGCTAAACTTTAGATTCGCGCCAATGCATGGATTTGAAATTCTTTGAGCGGGCCGCTATGGGGCGAGAGAACGCGAGCGCATGAGCAGTGGGCCGTGGGAAGGTACTCCCGTATTTTGGCGCACCAAGCGGAATATTTTCGCGTAAAACGTGAATTTCTCATACGCTCGTTAACATTGAGTCGTTTCAAGCTGGCGGGCGTTCTTGTGCGAGTGCAGCGAGAACAGATCTAAGCTGGCCGTGGTACATGTAACGAGTCAAAACACACTTTGATCAAACATATTTTCTTCCAACCTCTGTCAAAGACACATTAAAAAAATCGAATTAAAATCATTAAAAAAATCAAATAGTTTTTTAATAAAATACTTACTCTTATCTGAGATTACTATGTTATAATCTTTAACGTTTGTGTAGAACGCATTATGGACTTTATGGTGACCTATTCCAAACTATCGAGTAATGGCGTCTTACAAAAGAAACTACAAACTGGGCTACCAGCTAGGAGGATGAAAGTGAACCTGGAGTGGTAATTTGCGCGCACTATGTACTGCACATGCCTCTCGGCTTTGGCCCGGTTCATCGTAATGTGCTGCCATCTCTGAACGGCAAAATCTGAACTGTGACCTTAAAATAAGCTAAGCAGGTCCTAGAAGATGAAAGTCGTGTATTTCTATAGTTATAGATAATTAGAAAGATTTTGAAAGATAAAATGAATATAATATCAGCAATTTTGAATGAGCCCAGTTATAGTTGTGCATCTAATAAAAAAGACGCGGGTAAGAATAATTTGATTTATTTTGTATGTTTAATATTTTGGCCATGTCACCAAGGCCTAGTAACCTATAACTTCAACTTGCATTACAAAAAATTTAGGAAATAAGAAAATTCCAAATACTAAAAAAGGGAAAGTTGGAAATAGGAAAGCTGATAGTCAATTAATTACCATTACTTATCCATTATTAACGATATACGTTAAATGTTGAAAGATTGGTTAAGTCCACCTCATCAAGCTAAGCCTATTTCGCGATATAAAAAAAGCTATTTTTTAATTTTTACTAATTAGAGCTGCGGCTAGAAGTCGTTACAATCGTATGAACCAAGGCGGACACGGAGCGCCTCCAGCGGATTTCGGTTCCACACATACGAGCAACGGCCCCGTGCTATAGGTATGGTAATTGGTAAATACCACTCCAGGTTCACTTTCATCCTCCTAGCTACCAGATATTTTAAAGGACTTTAGCGCGGCCAACTTAGATCAGCTTTTTCGCAGTAATTGGCTGTGATTGTAGAAATAATTCATCAAAATAATGAAAATAATGGAAATAAAATTTAAGAAAATAATAATAAAATAAAATAAAATTAAGAACAGATAAAATTAATTAAATAATTAAGTAGTTTCGATTTAACTCGTTATTTCATTAATTCACGTTAAATAAACTCGTAAATTTAAATAATAATATTCATAATAAAATTAATATTTTGTGGTTCATTAATTATTATCAGCTCAATTACAAATACAGGTGAAACAAATTAAAATTAATTGTTGATAAACGCGCCTCTTGATAGCATTGATAAACGAAACATTTCGGACGAATAGTGGAGATCCATGCGACGTCGATTGGGCTGAATATCGGATGTCGCGAAATTGGTACTACGAGGACTAAAATGGGACGTCCGTTATTCGACCCGTAGGACTAATTTTGAACGGGACCAAGCTGGGCTCTATGGACCATGCTGGGACGTCCCAGGGACGATTTGTGTACGTTGTTTTCTTTTTGCGAATATGGCGGCATTGGATTTCACAACATTCCGAGTACAATATCCAAGACAATTTCGTTACATATAACACCTACGCAGGTGTAGAGCTTAACGCTCATGCCTTAGTTATCATTATTGAACGATGAAGAGACAACAATAACGAAGTCTATTTCTTGCCGTGGCTTTTTAGTAGCCAGACTTGTGAAAGTTTTTTTCGCGCTACGAGGTCTTTAACAAGTACATATTCAACGGTCGTTAATTTTAGCTTATTGGATATTTTAAGTCGCTGAATTCAATTTCAAAGCGAAATAGTCACTCAATGTAGCCAAGATTCGTCCCGATTTCAATTCCCCAGGCAACAATGAAGTTGTATTGAGTACATTGTTGCACGTCTCCCCAGTACTGGATAAATTAATTATGTAATAGAAGAAGCCCTTAAAACGGCCAAAAATGATGCAAAAGCCTTAGGAATTGATGTAAAATCAGATATATTACTGCATTGCAAATTACCGGTTGTTTCTATTGACAGCATGTCACCAGAAACTATATCGACAGATAGTGAGAGTGAAGATGAAATTATTTTCGATGAAGACCCTCCGACCGTCGCTCCGACCTCTCAAGAAATAGAAGATAGCAATCTAGAAGAAGACGGACTCAACGAAGATTTAATGGTTCTCTCTTCAGCTGGAGGAACTAACCTTAAAGATTACTCTTTAGATGGAAATATAAGCAAAGACATACAATTTGTTCAGATAAAAACCAAATCTGGTCGTAAGCTTTTAATACGAAAATCTTTCCTATGTTGGCTGCTGACAAATACAGACAACCACCTTAGCAGCGATCGTAGTAAAGGAGTTCAACAGGAACAACCGACGACACTACATAATTAAGGAACCAAGAAAATATTCGTGAGGCAAAGCGAAATTCAACGAGAAGACTGTATTAATATTGGAGATTGGGCACTTTTCAAAATAGGTCCAGAAAAACCTTGCGGAAATCGTCGAGGTCGAGGTCGTAGTCGAGATCAAAGTCAAGGCTCCCTTATTGGTTTGATACTCGGATTTTCATATCTGACTGGAAAAGGTAAAAACCGCGAATTTTCTAAGTCATCGGTCCAAACCGAACCTCCTAAAAAAGGTAAACGAGGCATTGGCGTATTGTGTAATTGATACACATGGAATAATAACGGCTTATTGATTTCCGCTGATATTTCTTTACACGGGTTTTACGATCTAAAACACTATTTTGGAACAATATCTCCACCAGATGGTTTGTTTTTGAAAGTTGTACTTTAAAAGCGTTATCAAAATGTAAATAAAACTAGTGTTTTAACAAGCCTTCTATTCGAAAATAATTCAGGGCGATTGTTGAATAAATGTTTTTGTTTCCATGTTAAGCGTTTTATTTAATTTGCTAACTAAATAATAATAATCAAAAAATTTGCAATACCAATTTAAAAAATAATCTCGGAAAATTTTAGTAATCCATGAAATTTAACAAAAAAATCAGAATCCCTAAAAAGTGCGCATAATCCACTGAAATAAACCATACATTTCTATAATCCCAGAAAAATATCCATAATCCCCAGTTAATAAAAAAAATCTTACGAAATATATAATAATCTTTGTTTAATTTGTAATCCCAAAAATTTACATATAATCAATCGAAAATAATCGTAATCTATAATCAGGTGTACACTTTTTCGACAAGTGACTACCCCCTCGGATTACATCGACTCCCCTGTTAGGAGAGGTGAAAATCGAGCAGTGCTGTCACTTTTTGTACAAGTAAGTCGAGAGTAAATTACATAGGCGATGCTATTAAGATTCTAGTCATGCTAATCGAATGCCATCGTAGTGCTGTCTTGAACTCTGAGACTTACTCGCAGGTAGCACCATCACGTACATATTACGTGTTTTATCACCGTTTCTCAAACGTATTCGAAACACGTTTGGTAAACGATGATCAGGTCACCAGTTAGCACGTGTTTCACCACTTACTTTTTAAGTGTTAAATTACGCGTATACAATTAGATTAATAAAGCGCCTATTAAGTTCAAAAAGCATTAAGTTTGAAAACAATAACCGTGTTTCTTATTTTCATTATGCTCTATTAATCAGCGATTTTGCGTGTATTAAGGAGTTATTTTTGTGTGTATTTAGCGGTTAGTTTCCGCGAATTCAGGAATTATTTCGCGTACATTAATTGCAAATTTTTGTGTGTCAATCGGTTTCTTTTCGTTGGTCAATCGGTTAATTAAATTGTTTATTTTATGTACATTAAATGGTTATTTTGTTTGCATTAATTGGTTATTTTGTGTGCAGTCATTAGTTATTTTTCGTGCATTAATTAGTTGGTTTTTGTGCAATAGTTGGCTATTTTCGGTGCATTAATTGGCTATTTTTCGTGCATTTATTGTTTATTTTTTAATTATGTGATGAAAAGTCACACATTACACAATGAGTTTTCGTCTAATACTAGATATAATAAAGTGTTTGGGATACAATACATTTATTGATTATGTGCTATATTGATAAATATTTTTTCAATAGCGCCTATCTTAACTTTCATTCTCTTTAGGACCAGAATGCATAAAGCCTGGTTTTCACTGGGCTAAAAAACGGCGGAAATTATTTTACGCAAATATATTTCCGGCGGATTTTCCAAAGCTTTTCCGCAACTGGTTTTCATTCGGGATTTTTTCAAGCGGTTTGTAATTTGGCAGTTTCGATAGCGCATGCGCTGAAGATTGTATCTTTACTGACTCACAGAATTAAAGTGGACATCTATTTGCTTTGTCATATAAAAAGGATTATATGAAAAAGCTCAGCTGCGCAGAGAAAAAGGGGATGTATAGCTAACCTTTTATAGTTTCACTAGGGTCAAGAAGGGACAGGTATTAGATTAGATGGTTAGTAAGGTTTTAGGAGAGAACCAATGACGTAGCGTGCATTTCTGCTACCCGGGGCCCATCCATGTTAAACCGTAAATTTACCGCCCCCCACTATTTTCTAGGCCGCCTCTTACTTCTAAGCCGCCCGGGACGCCGCCAGGGGCCATGACTCCCTTTCCCTCCCTACCACACTATGCTACTGGAAAAAAACAAAACTTTCTTATATTACGTTAAATTAGTTACACATTAATTTGTTTCCAAAGATTATTAAAACTCAATGAACGTCCCAACACCAACGTACAAAAATGTCCTATTAGCATTACAGTTTTCGTTTTCGGGCTATGTATGGCGGCCTTTACTAAATTATTTACTGTAATTGGTTGTGCAATGTTTTTATGTCTACTTCAAGCTCAATTTCATTGAAAATTCTAAATATACTTTAATACACCTGTACAACCTTAGAACTAGCTTTTCATTCTCCTATCTTAAGTTTTTATAATAACAATAACAAGTCGATTTCTTTTGGAGCTTCTCTAACAAGAAGTCTTAAGGGATTTATAATTGTTGCATTAATTTCAAATCGGAATTAATAGAATATAAGTATATGTTAAAAATATTTATTGTAAAACCCGTTTAGTTTGGAATAAGGCCCCCATATATAGCCCGAAAACGAAAACTGTAATGCTAATAGGACATTTTTGTACGTTGGTGTTGGGACGTTCATTGAGTTTTAATAATCTTTGGAAACAAATTAATGTGTAACTAATTTAACGTAATATAAGAAAGTTTTGTTTTTTCCAATAGCATAGTGTGGTGGGGAGGGAAAGAGAGTCATGGCCCCTGGTGGCGTCCCGGGCGGCTTAGAAGTAAGGGGCGGCCTGGAAAATAGTGGGGGGCAGTAAATTTACGGTTTAACATGGATGGGCCCTGGGTAGCAGAAATGCACGCTACGTCATTGGTTCTCTCCTAAAACCTTACTAAACATCTAATCTAATACCTGTCCCTTCTTGGCCGTAGTGAAACGATAAAAGGTTAGCTAAATATCCCCTTTTTCTCAGCGCAGCTGAGCTTTTTCATATAATATATGCCCCTTCTTCGAAACTATAAGGGAATTATACCTATACTATAATTTGTCTGTGTACTCTCTAACTTTAGAACCTTTTAATTTAGAACAAGCATTTTGTAACAGGATTTTTATCCCATTAACAATTTAATGTTGCTCCGGGTACTCGCATAACTGACACTATTGGGGTTAGCGAGATAATAACTTTTACTTGGCTCAAAGATCTTAGGGATGTGTTTCGGCTAGTGTTGTAAGTTGGAAAATTTCCGGAAAATGACCGAGGCATTTTTTCCGGAAAATTTTCCGTATTTTTCCGAAAATTAAAGAAAAGGTTTCATTCCATGATTAGTGTAATATCTGGTTTGCAAATTTAATTAAAGCGGCATTTTCGCCTCATTTGATCGAATCTGAAAGTAAAACTAAACCTCTATAGACAAGATTAAACTGATAATCAATGTAACACTATTAATGTTTTGTAGTATGTTTACTGTTATTAGACATTTTATATCGATCAAAATTTAAAACATTAAAAACCCTTAAAAAGTAACTTATGTTTCAATTTTTAATTTTTCCGATTTGCGGAAAATTTTCCCGCAATTCGGAAAATTTTCCGGACAATTTTCTGGAAAATTTTCCGTATTTTATTTTTCCGGAAAATTAACAACCCTAGTTTCGGCTTAGCTACGAAGGAAATAAGACTATTCATTGAGAATTGCCATAGGTAAAATTTAATAGTTGACTCAAGAAATTAATTTCATTAAACAAAACAAGAAATGGCGCAAAGGCCGTGAAAAAGTTATACACTCCAATACATAACAAATTAACCCGTAGGGTTAAAGTCAGAGGCATATAAAAATGGTAACTTGACCAAAATACTAAAATATAATAATTATTAAAACAACACTAACAATGTTCTACGCCCGAAGGCCATTGAAAAGTTTTTGGGAGCCGTATTATCGGCATATAACCCGATTGCACACCGCTAACCATAGTTTGTGGCTAACGTGGAAGTAGCGACGAATCGCCATTATGAATTAAAATTATACTCAAGTGAAATTAAAGGCAGCGTCCAACGAGGTAGTCCGTCGAGATGGAGGATCGCTGGCTCCGGTTATCGCGGACCGCACTTAGTTAGAGTTGGCGTAGAGGAACCGCTGCCGAGAAGCACCGGTGCACACTTCTAGTTTTTCGTTCTGTCTTTCTAAAAAACTGATTTCTGGTTTTAATCAAAAGGGGGCCGTGACCTATTTCACCCGGGTTGGATATAGTGTCACTTGGATCCAATAACCTCTTGGCATCCATATTTAAAGTGCCCAATAGGCCAAGGTGGGATGTGCCAAGTCTAATGACCAAGGGGGCACTTAGTCTTGATTACCCCCATGGTCAGAGGTTGGGACACTTTCGCTGGAAGTCGGTAAGGCCCGCACACCTCGCGCAAGATAAACCATAACTAATTTATAAAGTCTAATTTTAGCCATTTGTTCTACTTGCTAACTTCACTTTTAGGAACACATGATGAAAGTTTTTGTCTTCGTTTTATTTATAGTTAGGTTTACAGATCACTTTCTGACACTCAATTTTATTTTAAAGCTACCGAAATATCTCAAATAATAGCGAACATTTAAAAAAGTCGGAAGAAATTATTTAAAATAATTCAAAGGGAGTGCGTACCAAGAATCGTTATGGTGGATTACGTATTTCCTTTTTTTGTCGCTAGTAGCGATAGCAAGCTCGCCTTTGTGAGAAAACGTGTATGTAGTACACGATTTAGTACCGCTCGCAGTGTGCACATTTTCGACGAATTCCGGAAAAATGATAGTCAAAAAATAATTTAACTATAGAGAGCTTGTTGAAAACTACTATAATAGTATATTGTTCTTCTTCTAACTGACAAAGAGACTATCCGAGTTGTAACTCATCGAGTTTGTTTAAATTCTGGGATTAGGTAGACCTTCATCTAACTTAAAAAAACCCATATTGAAAAAATGCGATGGGCTTTAGTTTTACCATGGCAACTGGAAACGTTTTTGACATCTAAAATATTATATAATATCTAATTTTGGGTAAATATCTAATTTTTGGTAACTATCTTAATTTGGGTAAATATAGAAATTTTGGTATTTAAATTTGGATAAGTATTTAAATTTGAGTAATAATTTGGGTAAGTACTTAAATTTGTGTAAATATTTTAATTCAGGTAAATATTTAAATTTGGGTAAATATCTGAATTCGGGTAAATATCTGAATTCGGGTAAATATCTGAATTCGGGTAAATATCTGAATTCGGGTAAATATCTGAATTCGGGTAAATATCTGAATTCGGGTAAATATGTGAATTCGGGTAAATATCTGAATTCGGGTAAATATCTAAATTTTTGCGTCATTCCACGACAAATCGACCAAATGTTTTGGAATTTTCCACCCTTTCTTTTGAGATTTGGATAAAAATTGGTCTTAAAGGTTATGAAGCCGAATAAATTTAGGTAAAAATCTAAATTCAGGTAAATTGGGTATATTCATATCTAATGTCTAAATTTCGGTAGATTGATCAGGTAATGTAAATTGGGTAAATTCATATCCAATGTCTAAATTTGTTTCATTAAAATTTATAGGGTACTGTGAATTGGATGAAATTTTATCAAGTTTTTAAATAAAATAAAATTTGAGCAGGTAAATTTAATTCGAAAAGCTTTATTAAGTACGTGTAAATTTTTAATCTTGGGTAAATATCTAATTTAGACATTAGATATGAATTTACCCAATTTACAGTCCCTGATAAATTTACCCAAAATTAGATATGTACCCAAAATTAAGTATGTACCCAAAATTCGATATTTACCCAAAATTAGACATTTACCCAAAATTACGTATTTACCCAAAATTAGATATTTACCCAAATTTAACCACCTTTGTTTAAATTTTTTTTTGAATAATTTCATAGGATTTTCGATTTTGACATGTTAATTTACATAGAGAAATATAATATTTTAGTTGTCAAAAACGTTTTGGGTTGCCATGGTAAAACTAAAGCCCATCGCATTTTTTCCCTTTGGGGTTTTTTTTTAAGTTACATGAAGGTCTACTCAATCCCTGAATTTAAACAAAATCGATGAGTTACACCTCGGGTAGTCTCCTTGTGAGTGAATTATATCTCGAAACAAAATATAGCAAGCTTACTAAACGACTACCCCCAATTTTTAAATTCCTTTAATAAATTATTTGCAATTCATATTGTACTAATACAAAAATTTCGACATTATTTTACTAATGATCTTTAAAGTTTGGTGATGGTGATAATGATTACGCTAAATGGCGCTGTCTAGGAATTTCTAATGCGGTTAATTTAAATGATATATATTATAGATATAGAGTTAAAACACTTCATGATTAAACTTGATATTTTACATTGCAACCCGTTCTACCGTTTTAATAAAACAAAAGCATATAATTAATGTCTTAAACCTTCATTAGTAAATATAACCTTTTATCCGTACATAGAATTGTATTGTGATTGATTTCTCAAACTAAAAGAAAATTGTTTTTCTTAAAGAAAACTATTTCTAAATGTAAACAATACACGTCAATTAAATTACTAAAAAACCTTTTTCTTTTAGTTATTTTTTGTCGTCGAACCATGTCCATCCAGATCCAGTCCCTGGGTTCTTTAAAGCTACAATATAATGACCACCGTCGCAATCGTATCCCAAATGAACTACGGCAGCTTTGGTTTTAAAACTTATGTTATTAATTTTTATATTGTCAGCAACGAATCCTTTAATCGGAGTGGAATTACCTCTATGAGAAAACCTCGAAAATTTTAAGAAAAGGTACTTACTAGAAAAATGTAAAATCGAGCGACGTTCTTTAGATTCATTTTGACAATGAACGCATTTTATCACAAACAATTCCCAATGGCCCAAAAAATTGTGAAATGTTAAATTGGGTCTGTCGGCAAGTACATTTACGATGTATAAATAACCATTTTCGGGGATGTGGTTCAGAACGACATCTGGGAACAATTTGGACATCTGTCTTGATATTAATGCGACGTAAAAATAAATTATCAATGAGGACATTTTCATTTTTAAGATTTTGTAGAAGGTCAATTAAAAATTACAAAGGATCCTCTAGGTTGATGCCATAAAATCGATTTTCAAGCGTTCTTTTAACATTAATTGTTTGCAAATGAGGAATATTAGAATCTGATCGCCCAAATAATAAATCTTTCAATGCGCAAGTTGTTGGCCCCGGAGATGTGACTTTTTCTTGAATATTTCTGACAAACTCAGGAACGTGAAACAAAGCTTGTAAAATGCATATAGCGTAGCACGAATTATCATTATTTAGAAAGCCTTTTACTGTTTTAGGCATTGTTTCATTCTGAATACTTAAAGGATTCTTACACATCGAAGGCTTGGAAATTAAGGTTAACCTAAAGGCTTATAAAGTGAACTCGCCAATATCTTACTGATTCTACCATATATCAACGTGAAGACCTTTTTACACTCTATATTTCCCTTATTTTTTTATACATAAGTGTATAGTGGTAAATTAACTATAATTATTCGAAAACTTGAAAGTTTTAAAAGCGTTTTAAACATTGCTCCGTTATTATGTATTTAATACGATTGAAATTTTGAAGATAAACAATGGGCTATAAGGACGATTTTTTAATTTTGGCAAAATCTAATTTTATAACTTAGTTTTTGTTTAATTAACAAAAAACGTTTTTAAAGATTTTAATTTCACCCAAAAAAACCATTTAATTTCGAAATATTCTAGTTTCTGTCAAAAACAAAATATAACACATAAGGTAAACTTAATTTTAAAACCATTTTTAAATTTTTAACATCAAAAGTGAAGTCGTAAATTTAAAACGCTAAAAGCTGTAGCTTCCACTATGCATTTTGTTTATGGTCTTAGTTCACCATTTCTCCGATAGATGGCGGTAAATACTTATTTAAAAAAATGTAGGTAAAAGAGCTTTCCCAACCCTTCACTGTCAAGGGATAAGAGCGGCATATTGTTCTATTGTCCAAATAGAAGAATACGCCGGCCTTCGCGCGAAATGTTCCAAAGTCGACGTTGAGGCTCAAATTTGGGGAGGGAGCGGAGGGTTTCCCAAAAATAGTTTTGACCTCTGTCCGGTTTGTGCGAGGCAGCGAGGGTTGTGTCACTTTTTAGATTTCTTGTAAGTGTAAGACGTGTGTTATAGCCGTTTAAAAATTTACAATTTTTATCGATTCAGCCCGACAAAATTGTCCACACTACATTTACTTTGAAATTAAGTTTGTAAAGAGATGGCACCGAAATCTCAAAAATATTATAAGAAAAAGGTGTTGTAGCGAAAAAGAGTCATCGCGCGCAAATTCGTCGTCCGAATTAGGTAGTTCATCAACGGATTTGGCTAATTTCTCGCCGTTAGCGCGCCCTCCTTTACCGATTTCTCAATCATCTCCGGAAAGATTTGGTTATATAGTGCATCATGCCGATAATAGGTCTGCGGATGAAAGTTTTCAGACGTAAGTATTCCCCATCTTACTTTCACGATAGTATAATTATCTGGTATTTTGTTTTTGCATATTATAATGATATTTACCATGTAGGATAGCTGAAGGGTTCCCGGAGCGACCGGAACTTCTATCATTCAATTTGTCATCGGAACAAATGGGATATGGGTTTTCATCTCCAAATATGAAAACGCTTGATGGGCGCAGAATTGTTGATATTGGTTTTTTTTAGAGGAGATTAGCGCATTAGAGAAGCATCGATACGAATGCAAAAAAACAAGTCCATTTTCAGTTTGAAAAAGAATTGGTTCCTCAAAATGTAAAAAAAAAACCCTTTACCCGACTTTTATCTCTGGGTCCATTTTAACGACTTGTTACAACACAAGATTGATGTCTCCAACATGGCCGAAATCGAAATATTATTGGACGCCGTGAAACTATTCGTAACACGCCCGAAGTTATGGAACTGGTTCAAGGATAACTTTCACGTGTCCAAGGTCATCAATATAATTTAATGGAAAAAAACGAAATTTAATTTTTTTACCTTTTTTATAATCGGCGCAGTCATTTAGAAACACCTGGTTGTTAAAACGTATTTTTTACACGTAACTAACAATTCAATAGCGCACTTTTGATACTAGTTTTGTTTCATCGAAAATGAAACGAAAACATTTTGCTTATTAATGGAAACTGCACATTTACGTTTAACCTAATCTAACCTAACCTAACCTAACCTAACCGTTAGTTCACCTGTAGCAATTTATAAAAGCGCGCCACCCTAGGGAAGTGAGAGACTAACCTAACCTAACCTAACCGTTAGTACACCTGTGGCAATTTTGTTTAGGTATAACGTTTTTTGCGTACCCTGCTATATCTCGGGGCAGAAGTAAAAAAACAAAACAAAAGGTCCCAATGAACCGAATCGGTACAATATTGAATTCGGTCGAATGGGATTATACCAAAATTAAAGTTTATATCCAATAGCGATTATTGGTTATATAATATACTGCTACAAATATAAATTTGAAAACAAAAGTTATAGGTTTTAACATTTATGGGTTGCATTTGTAACTAATTAGGAAAATATGCTGGTTTTGTTAATTTCGCTAAAACGTTAATTCTGAATATCTGTAGATTTTTCTTAAGGGTGTAACTTCTTAAATATTGAAGCAAAATGAAATATTCCAACACTTTTACAAAATAAATCGACCCCAAGGAATATAAAAATCGTCAAAAAAGTGACAAATTTAAAAATAGAGAAATTTTCAAATAGATCAGTAGATGAAAATAGGTCAAAACTTGCATTTTACACCAAACGAAAATGTTTACATTGTAGGCCTCAATTTTTTCCTTCTGAAACACTAAACACCATTTTTCTATGTTTTCTAGCAATTAAAATATTACAAATAATTCATCAAAAATACAACGCGTCAAGACTTTTTGAACAGAGTGTACCATTTCTCAAGAACCTAACCCTCTCTTCCGCCATAAGATTAGTTAAAACCTCTCTACAATAGTCTTGGGCATTCACTTGTCGGAACATCGGATCGTGAATTCTCCGAAGAAAAAAAAATGGCAGTAGAAAACAACATCTCATGCCTTCCGCTCATACCATCTTGCGTAACTAGTGTAGTAAAAAATAAACTGGTTTTCATTCTATAAGTATACTAGTACTTTAGGCAGTTACTAAACATTCTACTATAAAAAATAAACTGGTTTTCGTTCTTTAAGTATACTAGTACTTTCGGCAGTTACTAAACATTCAACTAAAAACCATGTGTGTATTTAGCGAGGAAATATGTTCGAAAACACAAATAAAGAGAACATTATGAAAATGAGTGGGGAGAGGAAGAAACAGGGGAGTAGGAGTCGGGGGAGCCAGGAGGGTAATGCCCTTTAATATAATTTTTCTGAAAAGGACCTCTAATGGTATGGCCCCTCCAACGTTTTGGTCAGTTGAAATCTTCAAAGGTTCAAATTCTCAATTTCAAAGCATATAACATAAATATTTCTAAAACACAATAAAAAAGATCTAAATAGACCGAACAAAAAATTTACTGTAAATGTCTCTTCTCTGCTACAAACTGGGATTTTAAAATGTGCGGGCAGAAGAGATTGTTAGTCACGTGTTCGTTGCTGCTCTTGCCATTTAGTTGAATTTGTCAAAACATTTCAGGCTTAAAAATAAAATAACCAATCGGAGTGATCCAGCCTTTCCGAGGTGTAGAGGGGGAAAGTATAAAGGGCAAGTGGCAATTTAGGATAATATTTTTATCGGTATATTGCTTATGGATGATAAAATAAAACTTTTTTCGAAGACCCCCGTTATGTTCCTCTTTCCCCCTCCAACTTTTAAAACGCCCCTGGGAAGAACTACGAGTTTGTTAATCCCTCATCGGCTGAAAATTGTTGGCAAAAATAGTTACTACAATTTGTTTTAAAGGAAAGCAAAGGGGTAATCATAAAATCTTACTCACGATTTAAGTAAACGTTAAGCGTATTTTTACGAGAAACACAATGGTCGAGATAGATACTTTGGCACCTGTATCTATTAAATATATATATTCATAAAGAATAATTTTGTAAAACTTTGACATCAACACTCACCTGTAACCAATTATAAGAATAGTGGTCTTTATGAATAACGGTTTTTAGGTTTGGCTTTTGTAGTATGTCGTCTATGGTGTCGATTGTATCATAATTTGATGGGAAATCGGACTTCAGTTCACAAAGAAAACAGTTTATGACGAAGAACGAAGAAATGAGCCACGAAGTCCTTAACAGACGTTTTGCCATATTTAACGAGTTTACCTTAATAACCATACCTATGAGAAAAAAAAAACAAATTCTTTCTAAATCTAGGAAAATAGGAATGCCTTATTACATGTAGCTTAGTAATGAATCTATATAAAATTAAATCTCGGAATAGGTCTTTCCGTAAAAGGTTCTTAGGCGTATTAATAGTTTTGTATTACGTCACACGCAGCCTATTTCACAAAACGATACTATACAGTTACCGACACTTTAAATTTATCTGCCAAATGTCTTTCGAGCTATAATTAGGCTTAGGGATTTTTAATTTTTTTTGTATATGTCATCAAAAACTTTTATTTGATAATTTAAACACTTTAACGATTAAACAGGACTGAATTAATCGATGAATAACATAACGTTATTTTTTAAAGTTTTCATCAAACCTAAAAGGTTACTAATTAATGTATGTAATAAAATGCCCTGCAATCTAGCTGCAAGCGGACGAATCATCGAGGGTTAAGAGTAAGACACAATAAGATTACATACAGAGGTTGATGTAAATTGTCTTTCCAAAAACCGATTTCCTCCCCCTCGCCGGAGTAAAAAATTTTATGATTAAAGATTTATTATGATTAACTTACTTCGCATAAATAACGACGGCAACTATTTCCAAAACTCTTTGATCACCATTCCTATTGTGTTTCTTTTCGTTTTTATTTAACAAGGATTAAAACGGAACGCAATAATCTTCCTTCGAGGAATGTATTTTTCACTTCCAGTCAAAATTAAATATAAAATCTGTAAATTACAGTGAATTTTTAAACCACTAAACAGAGTGGTTTCACATCTATTTATAAATAGTTTAGTCTGTATAAAAAGCGAAAAGCAGGAATTTCCTGTTCCATCGGTCTACGTGCCGTGATTAGCCGGCTTTCGCGCTCTTCGGGTGCACGCTCCAATTGGCCGGCGTATACGGCCGTTCGTTTCAGCTACGCGGACAATAGCGCCATCTAAACGCCGAAAGAATTGACAAAGGCCTTTCGAGGCCGAAGGCTCTCTCCAGTCTCCGCTACTTCCACAGTTTTTTGCTTATTTTAAACCAGGTTTTAATCAAAAATCGGCGTTAAAGAATGTATTCCCCTTTTTGATTACAGTTTTTATATTTTATAATAATTTTCGTTTTTTCTGATTTCTCGTGCGCGTTTTTTGGGCCTTGATCATCAAATTTCTTCGTTTTGTGCTGACATTCAGTGTCGCTGCACGCGCGAACCGCTTATATATTATTTGTCTTGTTGCTTAATTATTGGGCAAGGAAATAAGGCATTGTAGAAAAGCGTTATATTGCTTGATAGACAAGGCTACGCAATTCATACCACCAAAATCCTTTATCGTCCTTGTTTGCGTTTAAATTTAACACTACACAAGGTGTTCATTTATACCTTTATTTTGAGAATATATAGCGTGGTAAGTTAGTATTTTAACACCTTTTGAAACCATTACACCATGAATATATTTAACAATGACTATACAACGGCAGTAGGGTCGGCTGGTAGTCGTAGAATTAGGGTTGGACCGTATCTTGTGAAGGAATTAGTCACGTCAGGGTCTCTTAAGGAGAGGTCTTCGTACTCGGCTATCTCTTCCATATAACGACGTGTAACCCGTTTGTAATAAGCGTAGTCTGCAACTGATGGGGGTGAGGGAGAGGGGAAACTAAACCTGTTTTTTAGCGGCATCTAACGGTCGGTACTGAAACTAATATTTTTACATATATATATTTAATTCAAATGTTATTAACAAGGGGTGTAAAATTTAAAATAGTTTTAGAAAAGCTAGTTTTAAATTACAAATATTTTCATCTTATAATATATATATATATATATATATATATATATATATATATAGATATATAGATATATATATATATATATAGATATATATATAGATATATATATAGATATATATATAGATATATATATAGATATATATAGATATATATAGATATATATAGATATATATAGATATATATAGATATATATAGATATATATAGATATATATAGATATATATAGATATATATAGATATATATAGATATATATAGATATATATAGATATATATAGATATATATATATATACAAAATACCGCTTGACGAGGGGTCTCGAACCCGAAAGCTTCGGAAACATGTAAAATTTTAACTGTTTTTAATAAAATCAAAAATACCATGAAGTATCAGTCATGCTTTAAACAACTATTAAATTGGATTGTAGTTAAGTGTTGTGGGTTGTTTTTTGTTTTTTTTTTTCAAATAATAACTAGCCGTTATCAAGCGACACAAGTCTTACAATCGTCAGAAAAATCAGCGCTGCATTGACGAAACCCAATAAAAAAATAGGGAGCGCAATGGTTATACATATTTTTTTTTATATATATACAGTGTAAGTGTATACCGTCGAACGTATACATTGCATTATGTTTACAAAAAATTAAACAACAAACGTTGGGGAGGGAGGGCTCAGTACTAAAGCTGTTCCAAGAGTCTTTAGTGGCGTCGCCAGGGTTTCCTTTTGGGGGGGGGGGGGGGGCGCAATCTGGGCCAAATATTTGTAGTATAACTCACATTTGATGAAATGCCGATATTTACATGTACAGGGTGGAAATATTACGAAAAACACTTATTTTAACTAAAAACTGTGTATCAGGGGCTAAAATAAGGATTTTTTAGAACTGCCAAAATTAGTGGCGTAGCTCCGATTTTGGTTCGGATTGTGCACGTTGATGAGCTTCGTACCCCCGAGCGAGCAAAACGAGCGAGGTGCTCCGCAATATATATATTTGCAAATGGATGAAAAGTGTAATATTTTGATTTCTCGTCCGATTCTCAATTAACAGCCCGTCGGAGCTTGTAACAAGTGATGCGCGCTTCGTTGATGTTTGGGTAACTATAAAATAATAATAATAATTGTTTGCGTTTTTTTTGACGAGCTAGGGCGTATTACACTTTTAGTAATCTATACGCTATTCAGCGAGCTTTTGAACATAACGGCTGCTAGTGATGAATTGGATAGGCTACGGTCTATGTTTTGTTTTGGGGGGCCTTGAAGAAACCCAAAAAGGGTGTAGCGACGCCAATGAGTGGCTTTATGATATTTCTTTTGACTTTTTCATAGGCCTGCGCGTGTGTACAACTGAACCGAGCAATGATAGTAATTTAACTTGTAATTTTCCCTCAGTTGACAAAGAGCGACGTGCTCGAAAGCTACTCATTTTAATTAATTTTAATGAAGGTTTCTAAATTTTAAAATATTAACCATGTGTAATTCTTCTATATTCTTTTAAAATATTAAGTTAACCATGGTAAATAATAAATTTTGCATATACCTTCTCAAGATGTTTGGATCGCATGACTTACTTACCTCGCTATTGGTTCTCGCACGAGTTGGAAGCTTGATCCCATGACTTACGCGCGTCGTTATTGGTTCTCGCTCGAGGTGGGTGCTTGATCCCATGACTTACGCGCGCCGTTATTGGTTCTCGCTCGAGGTGGGTGCTTGATCCCATGACTTACGCGCGTCGTTATTGGTTCTCGCTCGAGGTGGGTACTTGAAGAGAACTTGCCCCTCAAACAAGGTAGCCCAACAAGGGAAAGGTAATTTTATTTTGAATAGTTCTACTTTTCCCTACTTTATCTTGCTCGCAACGACGTTTCTAGAATTTTTTTGTGCACCCAGATTATTTCGCGTCCCTTTAGCTATCAGGATGAATTTATCCATATAAAACCATTAATATATACATAGGTATACTTAACCACACCCCAGGGCATTGTCCCTGGCGCAGTGAGACCAAATGCAATCAATAATTTAAAAAATATAAATTCACCTTATCTTCCAACATGTCCACCAATGCGTCCAATGCAAAATGAATTTGGCCATAGCTCTTCAAAACACTATAGATCATATCAACGGAAATTATTAAATTTATTTTTCCTATAAAATCAATTTCCTAAAATTATAAGAATTGAATCTAGATTTAAGTTTAGAAACCTTACGATTTTAAAAATGGTGCATTAGTATAAATTATTATATAAAATTCAAAATATATTCGAAATCTTTTTAAAAGCTATTTAGTTTAACATTTTTGTTTTTTTTTTATTTCCAAAAATTACGTTTTCTACCCTCTCTAGCACGTAACGCAGGGTAACAATTGGAAAACGCTACTCCAAAATTACGGGACAAGTAATCGAACCAGCTACGTGTTTAGACGTACGGAATTATATTACAAAAGCTCTATATTTTAGAATAGACACGAACTAAGGTCCTTAATCACCGCCCAAAAGTCCCCAAGGATCTGGATGCCGCTACCCCCGCCATGGTGAAAACTGGCCGCCACACCAGATTTTGGTCCGATTTTGACAAAATTTTTGTTAATCGATGTGTTTTAAAAATATAAATTAAAATATCACTAAATCTTTACTCTACTGGGCTATAAAATTTAAAGTAACTTACGTAAAAAGATAAAAAATATTGCCTAAAATTAAATAGTATTTGATATTTTCAAATGTTAACAATGATTAATTTTTCATCACAACAATATTACACTTAATGAATGGCTTAATCTAGCGACCATTTCCATTTCAAAGTCGGTTTATTAATAATCGAAATTTAACGATTTGTTTGATATTACCTTTTACAGTTTTGATATTTTATCTCATAAGTTTTCGTACTCGATGTTTTACCAAACTACCTCCGGCGACGCGTGGGTAGAGCTCGGCATTTGGATAAAAATTAACATTTAATTTTATTTTTATCAATTACCTACAATTAACTGCAAATATGAATTATCTTGCATGTTAAATCGTTGTTTATTCAAGAATAATATCCTTAAATTAACGGTTAACCGTAGTATTTGCGATTAATCGAAATTTTTGTGGTTAATTTATCTGTTACGCGGGACGGAGCCAATCTGCAGTGACGTAAGAAATAACTATCTTGACTAAACTGGCATCATTTAGAACTTCGTTTTTATTGGCTTAAAAAAAAGCGGCACAATAAATACTTTATTCATGCCACTATCACATTTAATAATGCTTTAGAAATCCCCGACTCCCATGTAACACATTACACCTTTTGTTAACGACCCCAAATAGACAATTTTTAAAAAACAATACTGTTAATACAAACTCACGTCTTGTTGCATTTCGTTTTTGTCGATTGAACCAAGCTGGTTATTTCTGCATAAAATGGAGCGAATTTTTCTAAAAACTACCAATAAAAATATGGAAATTTGTCGTGTGCTTTAAATGTAACTTTAAGATAACAACAGGTAGATTTTAATTAATTTTAAATATTAGTTTACGCAAGAGCAATAATTAGCTGTGCTAAAGAAGCAGTGCAGTTTTAAAAATCGCGGGAAGATTTCTTTATTTGAGTATGGAAAAAAATTAGATTTATAAATTGAAATAGTCAATTTGAAGTTTGGAATAAAACCAATAATTAGACAGGGAAATTACGTTAATTACGTTAGCGATAATTTTGGGATAGAGCGCTATCAGGGGAAAAACTTCTTTCTATGTCTGTGGCCGCGTTGGATACTGAAACGAGAGAACAAAACTAGATAGCCATAGGTCAGATAAAAAAAGGAACAGGTAGCCAGATAAATCAGGTTTTTTATCGGAGATATATCTTATATGAGAAATAGTTATCAAATTGCCTTATTCAGATCATCGTAAGAAGCCCTAAGTGCATAATTATATCTCATCCGCAGTCAGGGCAGTAAAATTTGAGAATATTTTTAAACTTACCGAGTCCACAATAATTTTTGATCCGTTTAAATCGGACATACTAGAACCCTCCAGAATGACGTCAATTGAACTGCCAAAGACGCTAAAAACAGTAAAAAGCCCAGAGTTAGTAAGGAAACTCGCCTTAAAGGTTCGACCTGAAATATTAAAACATTTGTAAAGGTTTTTTGGTGGAAATTTAGTTTTTATCGGTACAATAAGCAAGGAAATACTGGTTTTGATAAACAGTATTTGACGTAGAAGGGTAGAAATAAATTTACAATAATTTTTAATTATTTTTTAACAAACTGAAATTCTGCTTAGTCGGAAGTTTCTTTTTTATATTGTTATTTACTTAATTTATTGTGTAAATAAGTTTTCATTTATATATTTTCCAATAGGTTTCTTTTTATATTTAAATAGTATTTCAAACGAGTATATAGCATTGAATTTTAATTTTAGAATATTTAGTATTTACCCAACACTCAGAAATGAAATGTAAAATTTCCCATCATCCTGGTTGGATAAATTATTATATTCCTTAAGACAACAATAAAATCCTAAATTAATCTTATCCTCAGTTACTATATAATTTTTTTATAAGGATTAGTAATAAATATTTACAATACTTACCGTAATGAAGCCAAAGTTCGAAAGACGGCTATGGGCTCAATTTTTTAGAAGTTCGCTCTTTGCAGCAAATGTAGGCAATATTAATACCCTTTTCACGTCTCTGTTTAATCCATATCTTTATTTACAGTTCAGGTTTTCAATAGGTTTCGGTTTGTTTGTGAGATATCATGCCTAAGACCAAATCTGCTACTGGAGTGCTTTTATTGATTCCTCGTAACTCAATAAAGGCAGCACGCTAGCGAAAATATTAATCCTATTAAGAGGACTTTGTTGTTTTCAATTTCCTAAAAACAGGAAAGTATTTTCACTAACTATTTCAGTGACATGTTACTTCGTAATTACTGTGTCAGTTAACGTTCAGGTGAACTACTGCCAATCAGAGATGGGCAAAAATTGCGAGCGCTTATATTTGAATATCCTTTGCAGTGAGTGAGCACTGTAGATTCGAAGTCAGCTAATCTTGTTCCGAGTTAGGGCAAAACTGAGCCAGCTCAGTAGGAGCGCCGAGATATTACCTCAGTCGTTGATCGCTCACTGGGCTTTGAGCGAGATCGGCCGATCGACGCGCTAGCATGCTCACTTCTGAGCGCCGCGTCGTCTAGCGGCCAAATAGTTCGTTCAATAAAAAGTGCTGCCGTAAAGTCGAGAGAGATCTACCCGAGCGATTGAATTCATTTTTTAAAGCTGACGGGTCTCAATCACGGTGAGCGACCGGATGGTTTGTTCGACCACCACCACTCAGTCGGCGGGAGGCCTACGGGTCAAAATTATTATTTTTTTTATCGTCATAGCTTATTCTTTAATTGTTATAATCAGTGACGGGATGAGAATTTTTCTTTAATTTCTCATCGATTTTTGCGTTCTAAAAATTAAATAAAAAGCGGAACAGAGGGTGCCCAATACTAACCGCAAAAATTAGAAAATATTATAAAGGAATACGAAAATCAATTGGATAAAATAAATAATTAGACTTCCATATCTATATGGCACTTTTTAATTATAAAAGATATTGACCGACTAAATTGACCTGAATGTTACCGTTGTAAGTAACAGGTTCATCAAAATCTGGGGTGCAAACATTTTTCTCTCGAAATTAATTAATCCTGGTTTTAAACTGGAATTTTTTTGGGTTTTTAATCATTCCGCCGGATACGACACATGACCCCTTAAGAAACCAAATTTTTGTTAGAATGGTTTTTATTGTTTACGGATCTAATCAGTGGCGTACATAAGGGGTCGGATTGGGGGAAGTAGTGTATCAAAACTGAGTTCACACCACCGGAGGTCCTTATCATATTTCCCTACGCCGGCGTCCACAGTCCGGACAGGTGACAAATCCAGCATGGGTAGTAGCATGAATGTATTAATTTCAACCATGAATATCGAACTGCATTAAGTAGTCTGAGCTCAGTCGCTAGGATGATAGGGGCTTAGTTATTATGACGGTGGTCACGCGCCATCGCTCAAAATTGTATTGAAGCTTATTTCAAGGGCAACGTTTTGAAACTTGACTATCTTTTAGTGCCAAGGCTAAGGGCGAAATTAAGTTTCTAAACTTTTTATACACATCTTTTTGATTGAACTAAAATAGGTAAGAATATTAATAATAATTTCGTGTATTTATGATTATCAAGTAATTTGGATAGAGTACAGCTATTTTTCTAAGAATCACGAGTCATTTTATCCACCAGTTAAATCGCACAATTCCGGAAACGCCTGTCTTCTGATTGGCTCAAGTGATTACGTAAAACGCAGCAAGGCACCGCCCATCCCAGCCCCAGATGGCAGAAAGGGTAATGATATAGTTCGATTTTCCTGTTTGAAAGGAATACATTCATGGTAGTAGTACCCTACTACTGATGGTCGCAACTGTGACGCAAGCCACTCAACCCAGCAGAAGGTGCAGCAATGGGTGGTTCAATTCCCACTTCGCTCACAACAGTGGGAGTAAGAGTGGATGCTGTAGAAACTCCAGCCGACACCCTACCTTCGTAGGTACAGCGCCACACCCTTCAGAAAGAGCTCCTAACAGGGAACGACGGGCGCATAGCCGTCCACATAACCCGGTCTGCCCGAAAAAGCCGGGAACAGGACCACTGCGCCTCATACGGATTACGTAAAACGCAGCAAGGCACCGCCCATCCCAGCCCCAGATGGCAGAAAGGGTAATGATATAGTTCGATTTTCCTGTTTGAAATGAATACATTCATGGTAGTAGTACACTCTTTTTCAAAAGTCTTTGGCTGTGGGCGATTTTGCAGTAAAAACCGATTAATTCAAAAACCGTTAATCGCAAAGAAACGGAATTCGAGAATATCAATAAGGGTATCGTTGTCCATCAATTTCAGCACGCGCCAAAATACGCGCATTTCCCAAATATTGAACTTTCTAAAATATTGATTTTAGGAGAAAATAAATGTGATTTTCAGAATCAGTGGGGTCAATTTATATTTAGAAAGTGTCACTGTAGTTGTCGTATCTTCGTTATTTCACGAGCAATTCGCGCGTGATTAAATTTCAGATTTTAGGGATTGCCTACTTCGCTCACTATGTCAAATGGAACTTCATATAAAAACATTCTATTATAGAGTATTTATTAACGCCGTTAATTTTTTATTTATGGAAACATGTTATATTTTTACTATCTATAAAACACTAATTGTTTTTAAATGGTAGAGCCGCGCCTCGAGTTAGGATGCGATAAAGGTTTTTAGGCCACAGCTTTGGAACACGCGTATTCCTTATAGGTTGCTTTTCTTATCATTAATGCGCCGAAGATATAAACACAAATGTGGAGTTAAACAATATAAAACGTCAACAATAAAACATTAACAATAGTCGCTTGTGAAAACTAATTGGTGAGAAACAGCGCGAACTATTCAGCCTTTGGTAATGCTTCCAGGTGAGAGTTATTTCTAACAAAGGATCTGGGACAATTTCTTAAAGCGAGTTTACTATTCGCTCTATATTTGTTCCGAGTGGAAACCAAGTTAAAAGAGTCTCAGAGCTTACGGGGGCTGGCAACTGACGTAGAATATTTGAAGTTATCGCTGCGATAATGGTCCCCCCCCCCCTACAAGCAGCTTCGGCGCCTATACTTCGCATTCCTTCTGTAACCATTTTTAGCAACTTGCTAAGATACAGGTAGCCACTAGCCGAACCTTTTAACTCTACCTACACTACCAGAAAAACAACGTGTTACTAATTATTTAAGTGAAATTAGGAACACGAGCAACGTAACGAGATTATTCGTGACCGAAAGTAACGTTTTAATTTGTTGGTTAACTAAACATTCAATTTCAACCCTTTCTTATATACTGGTGTCTACATATATTGTTGTTTTAAAATTTAAAGTTAAACCGTTAATGGCGGAGAGTAAATTTGCCTTTTTGTAAAAGCGTGAGAAACTAGCGTAACAACTGTATGACACTGATCGACAGCGTTTAATAATTTTCGGGAAACCAGAAATAGCTGTAGCGCGCGCTGATCCTCGCCTCGATTCCACGTTCTTGTACCTAAATCTTTTCTCAAAAGTATAGTTAATTCTACGTTCCGATTGAATAATTTAGCATTTTATATTTTAAAACAAAATTAGCTCTTGTAGTTGTCATTTTAAACGTCCCAGTTGTTTAAATGGTCTGGTTCATTAAGGAATTTAGCATTACAAGAATTGGTCGTGTCGAAAATTACAACTTATTACAAAAATGTTACGTGTGTGTTGAGGTTAACGGTAATAGTTAGTGTAGGGAGCTGTTGTAACCCGCCCACCTGAATAAATGGCTTCCAAAGTCGCTTGATGACTTAGGTCTAAGGCGGTGCCTTAGTTATTAGCCTAGCTGATTCTAACAAATAATACATTTGAGGCTCACTTTATTACAAATTAGGCTTACTCTAATAATAATTTGGCTTAAAACAAATTGAATATTTATTTAATAGTCAAGCATACGACCCCCGTTTGCCAAACATTTTCGTAGTCTTCTACGGAAGGACATACACAATCTTCTAATATAACCTTGGGGCACCAAATCGAAGGTATTTCGCACCATTTGTAGTAAATCTTCCCTGCTCTCGGGAATCCTGTTTTCCATTAGATGAACAATCATCGCCCACAGATTTTCAACGGGGTTTAGGTCGGGCGACCTGGCTGGCCAATCCAACGTTGAGATACCTTCCGTGTCAAGGAATGCGGTCACAATTCTGGCCTTGTGTGCGGGGCAGTTGTCATGCATAAATTCAAATCTACAATACCAAAAATATATAAATATTAAAAGCTATATTTATTTTTTAAATTTGAAAAAATCTCACTCCGCCCCGTGATCCAGCAATACATTTATGTAGGTGTGGCCGGTCAATCTTCCTTCAACATGGTGTAGGATCCCGGCTTGGTTGTTTCCGATACAAACCCACATATTGACGCTAAATCGCCCACTTGTCCGCGTTTCAGCGATATTTCGTGGGTTCGTTCTCGTCGAACGTCTCCTCGAGACCCAGCAAGTGGGCGAAGATGAGGAGCTTTGAAAAGTCTATTTAAAGTAGTGTCATATTTAATAATTAGGCTATTGTATGCTTGTAAAAATACTTTGACACCTTTTCTCTAATTCACGGCTACATTTTGGGTTTTAACGACTACATATTCGACACGAAACCCGTACTCCAAACAGAAACGTAAAACTTGTCATTTCACCTATATTTTTAAAATAACGATCTACATCTGCATTGTTTACTATTTCCTATTTAATAAGGGTCATGTGTCGTTCCGCGTTACTAGCTTTGTAACAGTTGTTAATCATGCCGCGAATAAGCGAATCTGATCGAGTTCGGATTATTAATATGAGAGGTCAAGGCGAAACATGGGCGAATATTGCCGGCGTGGTCGGTTGTTCGGTAAACGGCGCAAAGTATACCTATAACAGGTATCGGGATCATGGCCGGGTTACGGTAGGTTTCTGCCGAAGTTTAATATTTGTAATGTCTAATGGGGTTTTTAAAGGATTTACCTCGGGCTGGTAGGCCAGCCATAATGAACCCTGCTCAAGAAAGACACATGGCCAGAGCAGCTCTTCGAGAGCACACACTTTCACTTTCGCGCTTCAAAGTTCGATGGGAAAGAATAGCTAATCAAAGAGTGTCCATTCCCACATTGTGGCGAAAATTAAAAAAACAAGGAGTAAGGAGAAGACGTTCGCTATGCAAGCCTATGTTAACGGCGCGCCACAGACGAGAAAGACGACAATTTTGCAGGGAGTTGCTAACTTGGCCACAAGCCACTCTGCGATTTATTCTCTTCTCGGACGAAAAGGTGTCAAAGTATTTTTACAAGCATACAATAGCCTAATTATTAAATATGACACTACTTTAAATAGACTTTTCAAAGCTCCTCATCTTCGCCCACTTGCTGGGTCTCGAGGAGACGTTCGACGAGAACGAACCCACGAAATATCGCTGAAACGCGGACAAGTGGGCGATTTAGCGTCAATATGTGGGTTTGTATCGGAAACAACCAAGCCCGGATCCTACACCATGTTGAAGGAAGATTGACCGGCCACACCTACATCAATGTATTGCGAGAAGCGATGATTCCGTCTGCGGCCGCCATTTTTGGACTGGATCACAGGCCGGAGTGATATTTTTTCAAATTTAAAAAATAAATATAGCTTTTAATATTTATATATTTTTGGTATTGTAGATTTGAATTTATGCATGACAACTGCCCCGCACATTGAATGTTTAGTTAACCAACAAATTAAAACGTTACTTTCGGTCACGAATAATCTCGTTACGTTGCTCGTGTTCCTAATTTCATTTAAATAATTAGTAACAAGTTGTATTTCTGGTAGTGTAGGTAGAGTTAAAGGGTTCGGCTAGTGGCTACCTGTATCTTAGCAAGTTGCTAAAACTTGGTTACAGAAGGAATGCGAAGTATAGGCGCCGAAGCTGCTTGTAGGGGGGGGGGGGCATTATCGCAGCGATAACTGCAAATATTCTACGTCAGTTGCCAGCCCCCGTAAGCTCTGAGACTCTTTTAACTTGGTTTCCACTCGGAACAAATATAGAGCGAATAGTAGACTCGCTTTAAGAAATTGTCCCAGATCCATTGTTAGAAATAACTCTCACCTGGAAGCATTACCAAAGGCTGAATAGTTCGCGCTGTTTCTCACCAATTAGTTTTCACAAGCGACTATTGTTAATGTTTTATTGTTGACGTTTTATATTGTTTAACTCCACATTTGTGTTTATATCTTCGGCGCATTAATGATAAGAAAAGCAACCTATAAGGAATACGCGTGTTCCAAAGCTGTGGCCTAAAAACCTTTATCGCATCCTAACTCGAGGCGCGGCTCTACCATTTAAAAACAATTAGTGTTTTATAGATAGTAAAAATATAACATGTTTCCATAAATAAAAAATTAACGGCGTTAATAAATACTCTATAATAGAATGTTTTTATATGAAGTTCCATTTGACATAGTGAGCGAAGTAGGCAATCCCTAAAATCTGAAATTTAATCACGCGCGAATTGCTCGTGAAATAACGAAGATACGACAACTACAGTGACACTTTCTAAATATAAATTGACCCCACTGATTCTGAAAATCACATTTATTTTCTCCTAAAATCAATATTTTAGAAAGTTCAATATTTGGGAAATGCGCGTATTTTGGCGCGTGCTTAAAATTGTGTCACGCAAACAGCTGAAATTGATGGACAACGATAACCTTAGTGCTATTCTCGAATTCCGTTTCTTTGCGATTAACGGTTTTTGAATTAATCGGTTTTTACTGCAAAATTGCCCACAGCCAAAGACTTTTGAAAAAGAGTGTACTTGCCGCAATAGGGTAGAAATATTGAGCAATATATTTTTTCTTCTGAAATGTATTTTACACTTTTTTCCAAGACGAGTGAAACTACATGGTGAAGTTCTAAATGTAAACGAGAGTTAATCGATTGAAAACTCAAAAATAAATTTAATTATACATCCTACATTAGCAAACAATATTAGGTTAGTATTGTTATTGTTAGTATTATTATATTCACATTTTTAACTATACATATTTAGTCAACAATATTATAGATTTATGTTTACACTAAATATCAATATGAAGGTGAAAGGAAGAACTCGTTTGAAAGAATAGCTGAACCAACATCCTCCGCCGAAAATCAGAGGCTAAGTTTTTAATTTCAATAATATCGTTACTACTTAACGACGTCGAGAGAATGACCAGTTTCCATCGCCCTTATCCGGAACTGGCGCCAAGACTAAGGCTCTGCTACGGTATTGAGAACTTGAGAATATTAATGTTTTCTCGCTCCATTACAATAGATTTTACACTCTAATAGCACCGTCCAAACAGTGTAAATGTTATGGTTTCAATGATAGCAAGCTTAAGGTTAGACGACGGAACACACGACGTTTTCAATTGTGGTCAAAACTCGTGTTTGATAGTGCCCAACGTTAACCATACAAAAATAAGATTATAAAACAGCAGCCTACAGTATAAGCACTGCTAAAAATCTTCTTATCAAAGATTAATAAACCGCGTTTTCAGCATTGCAAAAAGTTAATTCACTACTAAAAATACCTCAGCTAACCGTAAAGTTTTATATCCCCCTTTTCCCCAAAGAAATAAGAGGTGTTTGTACTCCGACTAACCAGTGGTTGGTCGTCCACCACATCCTCAGCTCGACGGTGACCGTTGACGCCATCTTCATTGTTCACTATTTTTTAGGGTCATCTCTCCATATAGGCTAATATATAAAACGCTGAAAGCAGGCATTTCAACTTTGTGGGCAGCCTGCTAGACTTAACGCATTAGAATTGGGAAAACATATTGAAGGCTTTAAACAATTGCAAACGCCTTAAAATAAGTGATTATATTATAATATTTATTTCCAGAGGCGTCCCTTAGGGGATGTTTGAGGCTCCCCCCAAAGTTTTGGATAGTCGGTAAACTGAGGTAAAATCGCTACTCTCCTCCCAATCCGACCACTGATTACATTCGTAGACAATAAAACACTAGTCTTACAAAAATTTGGTTTCTTAAAGGGTCATATGACGTACACTAGCATTTACTAATAGCGAGAGAAAAATGTTTGCAGCAATCGAGTCCCCGAGATTTCGATGAACCTGTTACCTAGCTACTGTGGTAACATTCAATCTGGAAGGGGTTTCGTCGTTCGGATGATATATTTTAATAATAAAAAAAGGTGCAAAATAGATACGAAAGTTTGCGGTATATTTTATTCAATACACCACTTAGGCTTTACGTGCAGCGCTCGCGGCGGTAAGTTCGAGAAACTCTAGTACGGGAATGTGTATTGCGGGAAGCTTAATTAGCAGGCGATGTCTGACGTAAAGCTGGTGTCTAAGGCTTTAAGCCGACACCATTTTGTCTTTTTCAAAAAAAGTGCCTAACGTGAGAGAAAACATTTAGGGGCCTTGGACAACCACCAACTCCCAAGGCTTAGAAAACAAAGTTCGTTAGTATGGCCTTGGATTAATAATATGCTTGGTATGGCAACCGCTGTATCAGGCGGTTATTCTTGTTGTCTGCCTACTGTATTTGTAGAAATATAACAAAATTAAACAAAAGCTTAGCGTGGCATTTCTTTTCCAAACGATCGTCCATTAAGATATATTTGGTTGAGTAAAGTAAAAGGAAAATTCAATGTTAATATCAATATAACGAAGCATACTAGGGTATGTTCATAATATTTTCTTGAAATAATAAATGTCAAGAAAATGTTTCTAAAAAAAGGTTCTGTACCTTGTTTATTATCTTTGAATACCAATGTAAGTTATTTATAATTACCTCTTGTAATGTAAACAAACCGTTACCTTTTTGTCTCATATTAGTTAGAAGACTGTTCCGTTACTATTGGTAGTTTTGGTACGCAACAAATCAGTGAATCTGTTCCACCACTGACACTCACCCCTGATTCTCAAGAACTACTGGTAATAAGGGGATAGATTTATTTTTTTATTGAAGAAGAGTTTTAACTTTCGGGTTATCGATAAGTAAACAAACAATAGTTGTGTAAAAATTTAAAAACCATTGAAATATTTTTATTTTGATTACTTGTCAACATTCATATCTTGATAAAAATTCATTTAAATAGTCCGTTTTGCTAACCTATTTATATGGTATAAATACTTCATACAGTGGTTCATTCTTTTTAACTCGTTTTAAAATTATCTCGGGTATAAATGCATTCATGAATAAATATGTTAAACTTTGAACCATGCACTCACAAAAAATGTCATCTTTCATTATTCTGATACATATTTGTTGATCTTTTTGATTTCCAGCGTACACGAAAAAATCAAGGGCTTTCAAAACTTGAATAATAGGCACATGTGTTATTATGAATCGCTAAATTTTTAAATAACTGAGCTCTTTTGCCCTCATCGAGAGATCTACAGTTTATTGGTCTTGGGTCCTACCGAATCTTGAGCGAGTTCTTTACTTTTGTAGGTTTTCCTGGCACACGTTCAGTTATAATTAGGACTTTTATTGACTTGGGGTATGGAACACTGTTCCCTCCAGGGTTTATCCATTTACAGAGTCGCCCAGTACAAGTTACGTCATCAGGCAACTCCTTTAAGCCCATTTACTCTCTTAACGCATAGAAAGTGGCAGCCACATGATGGCATTTGCCTGTAATTTTGTAATGATAAATTTTGATTAATGTTAGTCTCACAAATTTAAGAAATGTTGTAATTGTCTTACCCCGCAGGACATTCGCAGTAGCTATGCAGCATTTGCCCTTCTGGCTTGGACAATCCGATTACAATATTGTAGTTGGCCTTCTTCATTGACGGAAAGCAATTTAAACGAATTGCACATACCCTATTACTTTCTTTAAGAGGCTGGTCATTTTACTAGAGTTTTTGAATATAGCCTTCTTCAAAGAACCTAAGCCCTTTAGCTTTTCTGTTTACATCGAATAATTTGGTAAAAGAATCTTCACAAGTTCCAGCAAAACCAGAAGGGAAACCATTTAAACTTTAACCCACGATTTATTCTTTTTATAATTGAAACCTAAAGTCCTCCATTTATTTGTGTCTAATACACAATCTGTAAAACAGGTACTCGCCATAGAAAAATAGGTTTAAACTAAACTTTAATTTCTTTAAATAACTAAGCCTTGGTCAAATTAAATTTTCTGAAGTCGACGTTTACTCTAGAGAGCAAAACGCAAAACTGAGGGAAAAATGTTTAATAGCAAATTCCCGTACTATAGCTTTATTTTATAGGTTATAGATGGCGCTCGTGTATTTTGCGCATGCGCAGAAGATAATTCCGAATCGGTGTATTGTTTTTCGTATTCCACTATAATATTTTTTAATTTTTGCGGTTAGTATTGGGCACCCTCTGTTCCGCTTTTTATTACCTCTCCGAGGGGACTTTTTACCCTAGGAGGGGTTATACAACCACCGTGTCTGTCTGTGGGTCTGTCTGTCAGGCCTGCGAGCGCGTTCACATTTTCGGGGCAAAGGGTAATCACTGCGTACGCAGTGTCTTAGAATCAGGGAAAAGGTTTTTCCAAAAGCGACCTCTTTTTGTCATTGGGTGTAGTATAATTTTTTTAAACGGCCGGGATTCGAACCCGAGCCCTCTTGCACGACAGGTGAGTGTTCTACCGCAGAACCACGGATACAGTTACGCTTCATTGAAAATCAAAAACTCTTCCGAGGAGAGGTATATTTTGGCTTGCCAACTTTTTTAATTATTAGAACGCACAAATCGATGAGAAATTAAAGAAAAATCTATATCCCGTCACTGATTATAACAATTAAAAAATAAGTTATGATGATAAAAAAATAATAATTTTGACCCGTAGGCCTCCCGCCGACTGAGCGGTGGTGGTCGAACAAACCACCCGGTCGCTCACCGTGATTGAGACCCGTCAGCTTTAAAAAATGAATTCAATCGCTCGAGTAGATCTCTCTCGACTTTACGGCAGCGCTTTTTATTGAACGAACTATTTGGCCGCTAGACGACGCGGTGCTCAGAAGTGAGCATGCTAGCGTGTCGATCGGCCGATCTCGCTCAACGCGTCGTGAACGATCAACGACTGAGATAATATCTCGGCGCTCGGCCTGAGCTGGCTCAGTTGAAGAAAGATAAAATACCGTCACATGTAATTTCGAAATTCGCTCACAATTTTTGCCAACCTCTGCTGCCAATGGCAGGACTTTGCCCGGCAATTATAACTCAAGTTCGTTTTTTTTGTAGCACTTTTATTAATTTTATTCTAATGCCCCGCTGTTGTAAATTCACTGCATTCTGAAGCACAAATAAACAGGTTATCTCAAATTGATCCGAGTATTTTATCTCAAAAACTATATCCTATATATGTCCGTATCATATCTGGAGTAACAAGACGGAATGTGTCTTTTATACATGGTCGTAACTCTTCAACGGTCGCAAAAACAAGTCTGTCAAGCCCGTAATAAAACCTCTCCGTGGAGGGGTATAAGTTTATTCCCCACGCGTTATAACAACGCTTAAGTAAAACTACTATAACGGCGTCTCATTTTTTTAAACACTTTAGGAAAACGGGCCGAAAATTTAAATATTTTATAATTTAAAATTTTTAAATTTAGGATCATTTATTCCCCCTCTGCCGCTACATTTTAAACTTTAAGTGGAAAATAAAAATCAATAAAAAATTGTTTATTTCCATATTGAAATAAATTATATAAAAATACTCATTTAAACAATTGAAAAAAAAAACAAAAACGTCGCTGAAAACACTCAACACAAACAAGCACTAAGTGTTAAACTCATTCGCGCGCACAGAATTCAAACGTTTATACTTGAAAGAATTCCATCATAACGTAGAAGCTCTAACCATTCATTTAGCAACTAACAACTAAGTGAAGATTAATTTAAAAAACTCGGACCCCGTTCGGCAGACTTCTTACTTCTGACATTACCTTACAGAAGCGCTAAACTTTTATAGTGTACAAATACGTTTTTAAATGGCGTCACAGAAAAATTCAATGTCTAATAAAAAATATTAGAGCAGAAAATTACACAATTAAAAAAGCGTAAAAAACCGGACTGTCTACAAGGCTGTTTTCTAAATATAACAAATCGTATTACGTGTCGGTTCTTCTGTGGTAGAGAGCTTGACTACCAAGCACAGCTGCCCGGGTTCGAAACCTGAGTGGCGAAATTGTTTTTAATCAATAGACGAAACGTTAAATTAGAATTTCTTCGATGCAAAACACGAAATCTTGTTCTGTTTAAATGAAAACCAAAATTTTATACTCTATTAAATAGTAATATACGTTTCCGATAAAGCTGAAGGTCTAACTTTCGATGAAGCGTATTAAGTGTCGGTGATTCAGTGGTAGAACATCCGCCTATCACACAGAAGGACTCGGGTTCGCAAATTGATACTAAGTCAAATACCGTAAACAATTGGTGAAAACCCTGCCAATTGGTTGAGACCGTAACCCTCAGCACGCATTCCGTCCCAAAAATGAATGAGGAGTTGGAGAGAAAGCAGCCATACAAACAAACGCACACACAACAAACTCAAAACCTACAACCACTATAACACGAACTCAACATTCCGACATAACCATTTCAATAACAAAATTTCAATAGAACTAATTTGAAACTGGTGCGACGGTGAGCGTTACCGGAAAAAAAACAACCGAAACCAACCCAACTGCCACTTCTTCAGTTGACGCTCACCGTCACACGGTGGTTTTGCCAAACTGCAAACACGATTTTTTGAATTTGCTCCGATAATGCGTTTTGGACTTTGCCCCGGTAACACGTTCGCAGCACACATAGTTATCTAGCTAGTTTGCGGTCGAAGAGAAGACCAACCCGCATCCCTTCTACCTCTAAAAGTAGCCTGACAGCTCGTTACATCCGAGAAGAACTCTCGGGGCTATATTTATTGGGAAGTAAATCGGTTCAAAAAAATGTGTATTGCAGCCTTTTTCAGGCTGGTCGGACTTCCGTAACACTAGGAAAGCCTCGCGTCTACTTTATCTTCTACTGATGATAGCTTCGAGGAGAAAGGCAACGGATGACAATGAAAGGTAATGGTGGCACTGTTAGCAATGGCCGGCTTATACGTTTTTCTTGCGAAACCAAGTTTATTCAATCGCGCGGTCGGCGCAGCTGCGGCCAGAGCCAAACCAAGTTTATTCAATCGCGTGGTCAGCGCAGCCGCGGCAATAGCCAATACGAGGCCAAGTCAGTCAGGGCTCTTACTAAAAAAACCTTTAGGACCACTATAGGACTTACAATAATTACACACATTATGACATGTGCGCACTGCGCAATAACTCTATTTTGATACATATTTATATAAACACAAGATATGTAATGTATTTTGTTTTTAATTACTCGGCAACGACAAGTTAAGCATTGCATATCATTATCCTTGATATAAAGGTTGTCACGGGACGTTTGTAATAGGCGAAACTATAAAGTCGAGTGGGGACGAAAAAATGGGAATCACGTGACCGAGCGCGCTGTAGGCGCCATCTATTATCATTCATAATTTTCAAATACAATGCTTAGCTTCTATATAAAGTAATTAATTCTTACTTTTTTAATTTTGCGCTAGTTCCATGGTTCTGATATAACTGATTAAATTAACTAATTATATCATCATTATTATTTAGTTATTATTACTTAAGATTTAAATAGCTTATTTCATCTTAAAAATTAACACGATTGAAACGCCAGTTTTCTCATTTTTTGAAAAAAGCTAACTCTCCCTGAATCAGCTGGCCGTAGCTTGATGATCACGTGGTTTTGTTTTACCACTTTAACAAGTTGAGCAAGACAAAAAATACTTTACATTTCGCCTATTGCATTGAATAGGTAATTATATGATAATTATTAATCCAAAAACACCCATGGACGTACCACATATCTGTTGAGGTCGCAGAAAAGTCCCTATTCTTGACCGCTACAAATGTTTTTATTATATTGTATGATAACTTAGAAGAGGCATCTTAATCATTAGTAATAACGTTCATTTTTCTTTTCTAAGATAATAGACCAATACAAGATTCGTACGCGTCTCAACTGTTTTTTCGACTTCACACACGTCCAATTTCACAAAACAATTTTATCAAGTAACCGGTACTTTTATTTCTCAGTCAAATGTTTTCCGACCTATAATTAGACCTATAATTTTATTAAACGTCATTTAAACATAGTTATTATTATCTTATATTTGGTAATTTGAACAGTTTTACGTGTAATTAACCGATGAACAACATAGCGTACTTTTTATAGATCAAACATCGAAGGTAAGTATTGAATGTTTATTCTCTGTTAAAATACCCTGCAATCATTGATAATTAAGAGTAAAACACAGAGATAATACATACTAAGGATGATGTAAATCATTCTTGCAAAAACACTTTTCTTTCCCTCACCCCCGGACCCAATCTTTTATAGAAAGGTCTGTTGCGGAATATTCACGTTTTAATAAAAAAAACCAATACCTGATAGCATTAAACATGCCAATATTTAAAAATAACTATTGTTTCAGAACTTAATGACCTTATAGCTCAGAATTCGGACCAAATAGTTGGATGGCGTTTTTTTAGTGCATCTTATAAAATCACCTCTTAAATTATTATACAAGCGTACAGTATGTATCAAATTTATCCACACCGAGTAGATGAACTAAAAGATCGACTTTATCCCGCAAGTTCAAGTTAAAACCTCGCCTCTCATTTGGCGTCCGAACTAGCTGCGGAGTTTTGAAAACACACTGCGATTTCGCATTGGCGGCGTCTGCTTTTTTAAGTGTAGTTTTTATATTTTAAAATTTAAGTTTACATTTTTTTTGACTGTTCATTGGAAAAAGATGCAGTTTCGGAAGCAGAATAGATTGAAGGTACTGTATTTTCCGATTACATTATCCCTTTAAGTTTTGTTAGTAAACGTCGCTAAAAAAGTTTTGATTATCTTATATTTGAATAATATTACGATTAAACAAGAAATAATTAATCAACAAATATTTTTTAAGGTTTTCGATAAACCTGGAGATTGAATATTCAATGTTTTCTCTGTGTAAAATACTTTGCAAACTAGATCTAAACGGACTGAGCATCGGAAGTTAAGAGTAAAAAACCAGGAGAATACAAAATAAGGTTGATCTTAATCATACTTGCAAAAACAGTTCTTCATCCCCTACCTCCGGACTCAAACATTTTTTGGAAAGATCTATGGTTGGAACAACATAAACATTCGTACTTTGGTCTTTACTATTACTCATTGGCAAAATTGTTTACTCACTTTTCACAAATTCGCTACTTTCTCGATCCCCTGGAATCGCCTTTACCTACTTGTTTATTTCGTACTTGATGCAGCCTACTTTTAGGGGCTAGTAGATCTCACTTTTAATCCCTCTGGCGCTCTTTACACCTATCGCCGAAAATCACGATAAAAACAGTAGTGTCTCGAAGCTCGTCCCCTACAACATTTTAAAATATCTGTACAGAGTGTTAAATCAACCTATTGGTTCTATGAAGTACGCGATCCTTTACATAGTGTTCAATCACCCTGTATGAAAGTTTTATTCTGTAAAAAAGCGATATTTACATAGTGTTTAATCACCCTGTAGGAAAATTTATTCTGTAAAATACGCGATACTTTACATAGTGTTCAATCACCCTGTAGGAAAGTTTGTTCTGTAAAATACGCGATAAAACTAATTTATTTTTACGATGTGAAAATAGCTTTAATTATACAAACACGTCAATATTTCAAACGCACCGGGCGAAATCTTTTAGAAATCTTTCTTGCTCCATTTTCGTGACTTGAAACTATTATTTATCTAGTGCAGAGTATTTTGGGTATCTTATTAAAAATACTAATTGAAATGCCACTGTTATATTTAGTATTTACCATAATAAAAACGGTTATAATAACAAATAAAATAGCGTGCTTTGGTCTATTTCCACCTTTTTATTATCTTTCGAAATAAATAACCCAAAGTAATGACTACCGTAGTGTTTCGAAATCGAAAAATGAATAAAATATATTAAATGTTTATATATTTTTGATCAGATTCATTAGCTCTATACGAATATATAACTTAAATTCTTGTAACTGCCACCAGAGGGCAGAAAGTTTTCACTGAATGTATAGACTTATGTTGAACGTAAATTAGAAATTTGAATAAATTTGGTTGAACAGAAGCTCTGTAATAAGCACTCAATGGTACAATTTTATTCTAAATAAGGCTTTTTCAAAAGGCGATTTTCCAAAATATCCCAAGTTGTAGCAATACTTTGCAACGCTGTCTTGTAAAGTAGTTTCCGTAGAATAACCTGCAAAAAACCAGAATGCGACAGCAATCGAACTTAAAAGATTTATAAACATTTATCAAATAATTAAATTTGTTTGAAAATGCTATTTTATTATGTCTCTGCTCATCTTGTTTTTATACTATCCACTATAAACTATACTACAGTGGAGAAACTTCTACTTTGTCCTACTGCTAGTAGAATTTATTATTTGTTTCGTTAGTTCAAACGCACGCATCGGAATCCAATATAATGTTGGAATCATCTACCTTTGAGCCTAGGTGTAGGCGGAACGTGGAAGGAAAAAACTAAATGTGTGACAAATTTACACTTTAACGAGCTTTCTTTGCTGTTTTCTTCGAAATTTTTCGAAATTTTCAAGATACTGTCGCATTCGCGGTGATTTTGGATGATTAAAATATAAAAAAGTAAGGTGGCATTTTTTAAATAGCTGAATAAAGCTGTAGTATGTTTTGTTTTAATTCACACTCGCTCTGTTTTCCTTCACGTACCTGCTGTATATCAAAATTGACACATTCTTAAATTTCATTGTTACACGACAACCGATGGTCCTTTTTTGTAATGGTTTACATTATTATATTCATGTATTATTATCCAAGTGCGTTTTTAAAGTTTTAAGGTGAAATGTCAGAACAAGGAACCGGTAACATATCTGAATCTACTGGCGAAACAACAATTGTTAGAAATCGCAATCTCTTTGAGATTTTCATGAACAGAAACGAAGCCGGTGAAGAATTAAGACTTTGTTTAGAGCTCATCAAGGCCAAGGAGCTGGAATATACGCTCGATAAATCGCAACTGAAGCTACAATTTCCGAAGATAAAACATTTAAAATCAAAGTTCCAGAACAAGTACAAACATAAGTATATGTATTTGTACCCCGCTGCTCCGCATTAAGCCCTACAGCGGCCACCTAAAACAACCAGCCCCGGACCAAAGTGCGCTTTGCGAAACAACGTTCGGCCAGTGAGACAGCCATTTTGACCGCCTCACATATAGCAAACAAACGCCCTCATCACGGCCCAACAAAAGGCGACACCATGGGCTGCCCGAGACTCACCCTCGCACAGCTGAGGACTAGAGTGACTTCCTCTTCCACTGCAAACTACCCTCCTTAGTAGGTCACAAAATGACGAGTGTGGAACACCCATGAGGTTCCAGTGACCCAGCGCCCCGATCACATGACCTTGAGAGCCGGGTATGGAGCCCCTCACAGGCTCCAGTGACCCCATCACACCACTAGATAGGGACAGTGGGAACAAGTACAAACAGAGCCATCGGAACAAAAACTATTTCCTGTCAAAAAATGCTCTTTGGTTAGACACGACTTTCACCATGGTTACACGAGAAAGAACGGCGCATGGCGAAGATTTTTGTTCTGAGCCTACTACTAGTTCAGCTGCTGGGAGACCAACGAAGGATTGGTCTATGGTATGTCCTCGGTCAAAGAGAATACAAGTATCAGAGTTATCAAATTCTTTGTCTGAACAACCTTTCACGAAAGTTTTGAAAGCTGTCCAATTATGAGCTAGACGTGCACGAGAGAGAGAGAAATGTCCAATATTTTAAAAGAGGCGCTGAAAATTTCTTCAAGATCACAGATAATTCTCACTATTTTTAAAGAACCTAATGTTTTTCGAAAATATACCCCGCAAGAAGCTCTTGCTCTGATTATTGACGAAGAATTAACGGTGAAAACGTATAACCGCTTAAGAGAAGGAGCAAAATCCCATGGTATCGATTTGTATTCCCCATATTGTGAAGTTCTCGAAGTAAAGAAGGAGTCCAGACCCGTGGAACCTGTAGAAGATTCTGATACTTTAGCGGTTATTCCTTTGCAATTCCTTCTGAACCATACGGTCTCACGCATCGTAAACCTGCAATCCGAAGTTATTCATCAGTACTTAGACATATTACGTGTAGAAGAGCTGCGTTTTACTCTGTTACTCTCTTAGGGTTTTGATGGGAGTTCTGGACACTCGCAATACAAACAGTCGTTGGTGAGTAATAATACATCGAATAACGATGACCATAACTTGTTTGCCACTACTGTTATTCCTCTCCAGTTAAAGTCTGAAAATGGACACATTTTATGAAACAACCCAACTTCACAATCTCTGTGATATTGTCGACCTTTAAGACTCTCTTTTTGCAAAGAGACTTCCAAGGTTATTAAAGAGGAAAAAAGTAGAGTCGATCAAGAAATTATATATCTTTTACTGTTTGATATCATTATCAGTTTGAACAAAACAATATAGATCGATTATCCTTTATCATTTACAATCATTGATGGGAAGGTTTTGAATGTCATAACAAGGACGAAATCACAACAGTCTTGTCCTATTTGCGCAGCTACTCCATCCCAATTCAATAAGATCGCTCTTAATTCGTTCACCCCAAATCACGAAAACCTCAAATACGGAATAAGCCCGCTTCATGCATGGATTCGATGCCAAGAATTTGGTCTTCACCTGGGCTATCGAAACTGCGACGGCTTAAGATGTTGGCGCGTAGACGGGGCCGTAAAAAAAGAAATCTTTCAAAGGCGCAAATTGGAAATCCAAGAGAAACTGAAGGCTCAATTGGCACTGAGGGTCAACTTTCCGAAAACGGGTGGTAGTGGCTCTTCGATCGATGGTAACACAGCCCGAAGAGCGTTTCACGAACGTAAACAAAGAAATTTTGCCGAAATTCCATGATTTGAGTATTGGATGGTAGAATAGCTGCACGTGATTGTCGACAAATTTGTAGAGTTTTGTAGAGGTTTACTGGACAAATATCTTGAAAAGTACAGTTGGTACTATATTCCTGTAAGTGTCCACAAACGTTTGGTCCATGGCAAAAATATATCATCAAGTCTGCTGTGAACAAGGTGCAGAATCCAGAAACAAGAAATACAGCCAATATCGAGAGTTCCACGCTCGTATAACTAGCCGAAAAGACAAGCTGCTTGGTTTCTTCAAGCGGTCTTTAGATTCGTCTGACCCCGTGATTTCAGATTTTTCTCTAACAGAAAGGAAGTTAAAAATAAAAAACAACTACTACCTACCGCTGTTATCCTTTTGTTAAAAGAAACGGAACAAGTGGATCTAAAATTTCCATCGTACTCTGATAATGATGTAGAAGAGATCTACGATATGGACTCGGATGATTTGCAAGTTCTTGTTTTAGAAAATGACGAAATATGTTAAATTTACTGTTTTATTTACTTATTTATTTTCCTTTTTTTCGTATTTGAAGGTCATGTACACTAAAATTGTTAATTTTTTTACTTATATATTTTTTACTTTAATTATATTTGATTATGTACATAAATTTCATGTACACTCTGTTTAAAAAGTCTTCGACAGGTGAATTTTTGGCACTCTTTTCAATTTTGCCAGAAAATTATAAGAGATAGATCTAAGAAACCAATTGCAAATATTATTTATTATTCAATATCTTTCTTAATTCGTCGGTGTCGTCCGCCAAAAATTAATAGTTTGGCGGGAACCGTCAAAACTCATTTTTGGCAACTTTTAACATATTGGCGCTACGGCAAGAAAGTGTCGTTGTTATCTGTCTATGACCATCGGTTGAATTGTTATCGCGTTTTCAAATTTTCCTCAAAATTAGGACGAGCCTAAAATGAATCAAGTGATTATTAATAATAATAACGCAACTTCGACAGCGATTCAACAACATTAAAAAAATTATCTAAGGAACGATTAAAAATTGTGGTAACAAATATTATAAAAAAAATATAACGCAAATAGCTTTTATAAAAGCTCTAGCGTATAGAAACGGATTTTCTAAAAAGCCCTTGTCCTAATAATGGTTTTGTCGAAATGCCTTTAAATTAGATCCGTTCAATAGAAAAGCGTCGATATTGTCGGGGTCTAATTGGGTGAGTGTTTCTGATCTAAAACAATTTCAAGCGTTTTCCACCGATCGTTTTCTAGAGATTTGAGAACGCTTTTAAAGGGAATATAACCTCTACGCCCTCCGAGGGTCCCGATGTTGGCCGTTCTCTCCAATGGCGTTAGACCTCTTGGCGTTGCTTAGTGATTTACTAGGGCGGTAATCCCATACATTTTGGGTGGTTTTCCATAGAGAACGCGTTGGATGTTATATTAAATTTAAAAAGATTTTGCTCTTTACTGAAAATTCAAAAACCGCTGCCGACGATTCGGGAGCGTTCTCTGAGAGCTAAATATGAAAAAATAACGGCCAGCCTATAAAATCGCGATCGGCTTCTGGCGTTTCTTGTGGCTGTTTTCAGAAACCAAAACGATCTACGACGCGGTTAGAATCGTGTCATCAGTCACTGAGATGGCAAAAGGCTTATCCTCAAAATTAAGGGTTTTTCATCGCAGCACTATTGGGGTGGAACGAAATTCCTTGAAAGATAGTCCTTCCGAGATTTCCAACGACCGAGTTAAAATTTCCATCTCAGTGAAAGAGAAGAACCTCAAGCAGTGCCGTCTCACATAGGGCCCCGGCGCCGATTTCGAAAGGGGCCCCCTCAGGCTCAAAACAAAACCATTCAACATTAAAATTTAATTTTTGCAATAATTGCTAAGCGAAGGAAAAGTTTATCTTGTCCCCACTTTTTTACTTCACTAAGACAAAAATATTATTAGACAAGCTAACTTGTGCATAGTACTAAATTTAAAAATAATAACCACTTACACAATAAAACGTTTATTAAAAACAATGCTACAGCTGTTTCGGAACGGCTCGCACGTTCCGTCGTCAGGCGTATAGTGTAAAACCAAAAACAACATCGTTATCGCGGCGACGGACAGAGTAAATACAAAAATATGGTCTACACAAAACAGGTTCTTGCTACATCTCGGGAATTTCAAAGATAGACATATACGGTATAATTAGGTGCTGTAGTGGGCCTTCCTCACGATTAATAATTTCATTTTTAATTTTAAGTTTGATGATTTCTATTGATTCCCTTATATTAAGTTTGTGCCTATTATTGTGGTGTTTCATTAGTTTAGCGTCGTGTATTAGAATTGTGTGTCTAGGATTGTTTTGGGTATGTTCAGCTAGAGCGGATTTAAATATTCTATTATGTCGGAGGTTCGCTTCATGTTCTTTTATCCTAACTGACATATTCCGTCGGGTTTGGCCTATGTAGGCCATGCCACAATCGCACCTAATTTCGTATATGCCTGGTTTTTCCTGAAAGGGAATTTTGTCTTTACGGGGTTTCATGAACTGGCTGATTTTTTTATACGGTTTGAAAATAGGAGTGAAGCCGTTGTTGCTAAAGATATTTCCAATTTTTTGGCTGAGCTCATTATATGGTAAGACAATTAGTTTTTTCTCCCTAGTAAATTCTGTAACTATCTTGGTATCGACTAACGTTTCCAACTTGTTTTTACTTTTTCTTATGAGTCTGTTAATAAACATAAGGTCAAAACCCCTATCTACTGCTACTTTTCGAATAAGTACGTACAAATGTGAGTACCATTTTGAAACTCATGCAAACGAGAAGTTTAAAATTTGCTATATGAAAATAGCACGCTTCCCATTAACGCACGTCTAAGGGTTCTTGCTAATATAAATGTTGAGGAGTATTTAAAGGTTTCTCACACTATGAATATCGTAAAAATAGCCAAATTTCATGATTACTCTATGATTGGTTAATGTTCTTTATTAAGACCTAAATTATTTTTGAACCTTAAAAAAATTAATGTATTGATATTACTGATCCAAAATCTATAACTATATTCAAGCAGAACAAAATTTAATTTATTAGTAAATGGACGTTTTTAAATTTTAAACAGATTTGAAATAATTAGCGCTAGATTAGTAGAGTGAAATATTTTATTTTTATTTTGAATAGTTCTTATGCATTAAAAGAACCACTGCAACTGTAGTATAATTTTAATTTTAAATCCATAATTATGACTCACGAAGTATTTTTAATGATTGTACAGAAACGACACACATACTTGGCTTCTATACTTCTAATTATAAGATTCAATTTAGTTAATAAGTATGTTGAAAATTTGGGGACTTGATCTACGGGTCTTGTTTAAAGCTCGGCGTTGAACAAAAATTAACCACATTTTATTTTTATCTATAATTTACAATTAACCGTAAATATAAATTCTTTTTGGCACTTTAAATCCATGTTTGTCAATAGGTGTTTCTATAAAATACGAGAGGTCACGTGGAAATGTTTCATCTACGTCACGAGCCGGGCTTTTGAAAGTATGGAGCACGCGCTGCAGTCGCGAGACCAATCAGAATGTGATTACCTCGTGCGAATGGCGCGTGCCAAAAAAGCACTAAGAAATCTGGAGCTCGTGACGAACATAAAAACATTTTATACTTCTATATTTTCTCGCTTTATTTTCTTTAAACACCTATTAAGATTAATTTAAAAAAAACTGCTACTTCATGGCTAAAAAAACTTTTATTTATAACGGAGCTTTCGAACCGTGGTCCTTCTTCGGGGAAACTACTATTTCAAATGTTTCTTTTATCCCGAACAATAAACCAAATATTTCTTTATTGGAAATTTGAGGGTCGAAATGTCCGCCTATATTATAGTGGGCCCAATGAATATTTCTTGACGGTTTTTTTACTTTAAAACTTACAATTGTGAGTACTTTGCAATTTCAAACAGCAAGACGGTGGTTTGATTACAGTATCGGCCTCGGTCCATGGTAATTGGCACGTGGTATATTGATCAAAATAGTTGGCCCTGCAGACATTTAATAGTGCTAAAGTATTGAAGGCCCACCAGATATCCCAAAAAGAGCTGACTTTAAATCCACTTTAAAATAACTATGAGACAACTCATTTCTTTTGGCCGTGTTATTTATAGTTTCCACAGAACTAATTTTTCGTCTACTTAAACTCAGTGTAATGAAATTAGAGTTGTTATTTTAAAGATCACATCACTTACAAGTACACCCTCCGTAAAGTTAAATGCAAAAACTAACCAATTTAAAGCTTTCTATAATTACATTTCTTGAATTATCGCAGTTATATGTATGCTTCTAGATTTTTATCGAAAGTATAATGTAATCGGCAAAGTATATCTAACATCAGTTAATACTTATCTCTCTTGTGCCCTTTCCCAATGAATAATATTAATTATAATATTAACCTTAATTATAGGAGGGGTGGGTGCTTGTGTGGAGATAGATTTTAGGAAAATAATTGCTTTATCTACTTTAAGCCAGGTGGGTTTGATGGTTTTTACGTTGTCTTTAGGTCTTCGAGAAATAGCTTACTTTCATCTTTTGACACATGCTATTTTTAAGGCTTTATTATTTTGATGTGCAGGTTTTGTGATCCATAGAATATTTGGTTATCAGGATATTCGACTTTTGGGGGGGTTGTTGCTGAGCTCCCCTCTTGTAGGTTTGGGTCTATTTGTAAGTTTTTTAAGATTATGTGGGATTCCTTTTTCATGTGGGTTTTACTCTAAAGATTTGATTATTGAGTTATATCTGATAGGGTCTAAAGATTTTCTGATTGTTTTTGGATTTTTTTTGGGGTCTTTATAACCATAGTTTATCGACTGCGTTTAGTTTACTATCTATGTATTAGAATTTACCAGGGGGGGGGGGGTGTTTAGTAAGTTATAAGGAGGACTCTACTATAAATTTTTCAATTGGGGCAATAAGCTTATTAGGTGTAATTTTTGGGGGTTCAATTCAATGACTTATAATAGAATATGTTACTAGCATTTATTTATCATTTTGGACAAAATTTTTAACTCTTATTTGTGTCTTTTTGGTCATAGGCTTGGTAGTCTTAAATTTATTTTATGAGGGGTTTTTAATAAAAGTTGTTACTTTAGTATTAAATTTTTTGCTAGGAATATGATTTTTGAGTTGGGTAAGTTCATACTTTGTAATTTTGATAGGGGATAAGATCGGGGCATTAATTGTTAAGGGGGATTTAGGTTGAAATGAATTAATGGGAGGTGTAGGTGCTTTTAGGGCTTTAAGTGGAATGAGAGTAAAAATGCAAAATTATCAGTTTAATTTTTTGGGGGCTCAGTTAGGTCTGTTTTTATTAGTTATAGTTTATTGCCTTATTTGTTACTTACATAGTTTAATTAGAATATAGTTTTGAAGCAACTGAGGTAAGAATTTTGTAAGTATCTTTAACCGTAGGTAGTTTGGGGCGGAAAATCCCATGTGTTTTTTACACCATAAAAATAAAGACTATGTTATTAGTTAACATTTTTAAAGTTAGCGGCTTTATTTTTCTTAGTCTCTTTAATAGGAGTGTTTTCAATTTTCTTATTAACAATAAGATACCTTTATTTGGTTTCTATTAAATTAATTGGGTTTGTCCTTTTTTCAGGCCGAAACTGAATGTAATTTTATACTACTATTAAGGATTACAAGGCTAGGTAGACTTACAATTTTTAATTGAAAATTAAATTTTATTTTTTAAATACTAACCTTAAGTTCAATTAAGAGCTCCTTGGTTTCATTCATGTAGTAACCCTAATATTAAGATGGTTATTAGAACAATAACAGACGTTACTATAGTTAGGAACAAAAAGTCTCTAATAGGGATTGGGATCATAATGACGATTTCAATGTCAAAAACAATGAAAATTAATGCAATTAAAAAAAATTGTAAAGAGAATGGAATCCGGTTTTTATAGAGGGGGTTGAACCCACATTCAAAAGGGGAAACTTTTTCTAGCGCAGTATGGGGGTAAAGGCCAAATTAGAGGTGATAAATATAAATAGTATTCTAATTATTAGAGCAATTGAAATTAGTATAATAATGATTATCTAATTTATTTAAAACTTTTAGTAGGAAGCTAAATGTACTTTGATTATACTAATTAGATAACTGCCCCATCAGTAGATTATTGAGTAAAGCAGCAGCCACACTACATCAACGAAATGCCAGTATCAAGCTGAAGCTTCAAACCCAAAGTGATGAAGACTTGAAAAATTGAGGTTATTATGCCGTAGTAAAGAGATTAGTAGGAGGGTTGACCCAACTATTACATGTAACCCATGAAATCCTGTGGAGACAAAAAATGATGTGCCGTAGATTGAGTCTACGATGGTAAAAGGGGCTTCAATGTACTCTCAGGCCTGGAGTACTGTGAAGTATACTCCTAGTGCTAGGGTGACTCCCAGGGCTGATTTAGCTTGTGAAAAATTATTTTGTAGTAATCTGTGATGTGCCCAGGTAATTGAGATACCTGAAGATAAGAGGATTGTTGTATTAAGTAACGGGATTTGTAGGGGGTTAAAAGGTTGAATTCTCTGTGGTGGCCAGATTATTCCTACCTCAATGTTGGGAGATAATCTACTATGTAAAAAAGCTCTGAAGTAAGAGACAAAGAAAAAGACTTCTGAGATGATAAATAGAATTATACCTCATTGAAGCCCTGTTATAACTTTGTTGGAGTGCATTCATTGGAAAGTAGCTTCTCGAGTGATATCCCGTCATCATTGATAAGCTGATAAAGATAGTATTATTAATCTAATTAATAGTAAAAAGTTAACTTTTAGATATATCCATCTAATAATACCTGAGGTTATAAATAGGATACTAAATGATGTTATTAAGGGTCAGGGGCTTTGATCGACAATATGGTAGGGGTGAAAGTTTTTCATAGTGAATTTCTGTAGAGTATCCATAAGCTTGGATTATGGCAACTGCTCATTCTAGTGTCAACAATAAGAATTGTGTTGAAATAATTGCTCTTCTCTTTGTTAAAGAATTAATCGTTCCTCGGTTACCAAAAAGTGTCAGAAGAAGATGCCCTGCAATTACATTAGCTGATAGTCGAATAGCTAGAGTAATAGGTCGAATTGCGTTGCTAATTGTTTCGATCAGAATTATAAATATTATCAAAGCGATTGGGGTGTTGTTTGGGAGTAAATGTGCAAACATTTTATTTGTGTTATTTAGCCACCCGAATAGTATAAATGTGATTCAGATTGGAAATGCCAATCTTAGTGTGATTGCTATGTGACTTGTAGCGGTGAAAATAAAAGGGAATAATCCTATTAAATTATTGATTAGTGCCATCCACATTAGGGCAATAATAATTAGAGTTATTCCTTGCGTTGATGTTGTACCCAGCAGGGCTGTAAGTTCTTTAGTTAAGGAGTTTACTAGATTATTTATTAAGGTATTGCTTCGGGTTGGTACGAGCCAAAAACCATGAGGGTATAATTAAAATAGGGCTAAAGGCTCTTACTCAGTTTATTGAAAAATTTTGAGAAGTGGGAGGGTCAAAAGTGGAAAATAAATTAGTTATCATTGTCAGTTTAAGTTTTTGTTTTGTTTGTTTGGAGTTTTATCCACGTGAGTTGCATTAATTTTTTGCAAACATTTAGGGTAATTAAAGTTACTCTTATCAGGATTATAGGGTAAAAGAAAAGGCGAGTTCATATTATGGGAGCTATTTGTGGCAATAAAAGGAGCGATTGCGATTGTATCTTTACAAAATACTGTTATTAGTTAACTACCCTTTTCATTAAGGGGAGGATCCCATAGCATGGTTTAAGAGACCATTGCTTATAATTTCAGCCACTTAATGAATGCTCTTTATGTATTATCCCAACCGTCCGTGTTAATCCACTCGATATAATTTTGTGTTGGGACACTTTCTAGTACAATGGGTATAAAACTGTGTTCAGCTCCACAAATATCTGAGCATTGGCCGTAGAAAATGCCATTTCGTAGGGATAGCAGAGGGAGTTGGTTAATTCGTCCCGGGATAGCATCTGCTTTAATACCTATTGAGGGTATAGCTAAGGAGTGGATCACATCTGTGGCTGAGATTAAAAGTCGTATATTAATATTAGTTGGGATAACTACTCGGTTGTCAACTTCAAGAAGTCGGAAATTATTTCTTGCAAGGTCATTTGTCTGAATTATGTATGAGTAAAAAATAATGTCCTTAAAGTCTGTATACTCATAGGATCAGTATCATTGGTGCCCTATGGTCTTAATAGTTATGTTAGGGTGGTTTGTTTCATCTATTATATAGAGTAATTGCAATGAGGGGAAGGCAATAAAAATAACTATGAAGACAGGGATGATTGTTCAGAAAGTTTCGATTTCTTGCCCTTCTATAGTCAGTTGCAGGCTAAGAAAGACAAAATATATAGTACAGTCGGCGCAAGGATACCTCAGACCATTTCCGGCCAGTCGACCGCGCGTAATTTAAATTTGACCACTTTACGGTCAATTTAAAATTTCGTGAGTTTCATCGTTTTTTCGCGCCATCTAGGAACCAAAATTGGAATCTATTTTTTAATTTCATGTTGTCATGAGTTTAATTACTGAATGCAGCTAAAGAAGGTTCGATAATGGAAGCTCCAAATATTTTAAATAGCCCAAGAGGTTACTATAAAAAGCGTGATAAAGGTTTATTGTTAACAAGTAAAGAGAAAAATATAATTTTAAACGTCTATAGCTCATTAAGACAACGTTACCCCCAAGAAAGCGTGGTAACTATTTTAAAAGAAACTGCCGATTTAACTGGTAAGACGTAGAAATAAATTTACAAAAATAAATAATTATACATACTATTTTAAATTTAAGAATTATAGGAATGCCTTATCTTTTAAATTTGCTCGCCATCACAATTATGAACTTAAAAAATAAAGATTCCAATTTCGGTCTCTAGATGGCGCTAAAAGACGACAAAAAGAGCAAAATTCGAATTTGACCGTAAAATGGCCAAATTCAAATTTCGCGCGGTGGAATGACTGGAAACGATCTGAGGCATCCTTGCGCCGATTGTACTATATATTTTGTCTTTCTTAGCCTGCAACTCACTATAGTAGAAGTCGATTTGAATATCTATTGATTAATGAGTTAATTATTATGTAGGAAACTAGGATAGTAATTAAGATTAAAATAATTAGGGTATGATCATGGAAAAAGATTATTTGTTCTATAATAGGTGAAGCTGCGTCTGGAAAAAGGATTTTATTTCAAGTTGCCATAATTGAATACTAAATTTAATTGAGTGTTAGTATGTTTCATTGGTTGATGTTGATGGGCCCATTCTACAGAAGTTGGTATATGTGACGAGAATAGTATTACTCGTTGGGCTACTATGCTTTCTCAGATGATGAAAATTAAATAAATTATTGGAATTATGGATAGTGTGGAACCAAGGGAGGATAACACATTTCATGAGGTGTAGGCATCTGGGTAATCTGAATAACGTCGAGGTATCCCCCCTTAACCAAGAAAATGCTGGGGAAAAAAGGTTAAATTAACCCCTAAAAATATGAGGATAAAATGGGTTTTTAATCATTAAGGGTTTATAATTAGCGTCCAATATCGTCCAATATTTCCTTTTTTTGCAGATACAGTTTCTCTTTTCAATTTTTATAGCTGAGGAAATTGGTTCTATAAATAAATAAGGTAAATTAGGAAGCACAATACCACACTTACCAGATATACCAAGTCATTCTTTTGTGAGTGTTTTTTTTAATAATTTCCTTAAAAAGTTACTATATAAATAGTTACTATATAAATAGTTACTATATAAATCATTACTATATAAATCGTTACTATATAAATAGTTACTATATAAATAGTTACTATATAAATCGTTACTATATAAATCGTTACTATATAAATCGTTACTATATAAATCGTTACTATATAAATCGTTACTATATAAATCGTTACTATATAAATCGTTACTATATAAATCGTTACTATATAAATCGTTACTATATAAATCGTTACTATATAAATCGTTACTATATAAATCGTTACTATATAAATCGTTACTATATAAATCGTTACTATATAAATCGTTACTATATAAATCGTTACTATATAAATCGTTACTATATAAATCGTTACTTTATAAATCGTTACTATATAAATCGTTACTATATAAATCGTTACTATATAAATCGTTACTATATAAATCGTTACTATATAAATCGTTACTATATAAATCGTTACTATATAAATCGTTACTATATAAATCGTTACTATATAAATCGTTACTATATAAATCGTTACTATATAAATCGTTACTATATAAATCGTTACTATATAAATCGTTACTATATAAATCGTTACTATATAAATCGTTACTATATAAATCGTTACTATATAAATCGTTACTATATAAATCGTTACTTTATAAATCGTTACTATATAAATCGTTACTATATAAATCGTTACTATATAAATCGTTACTATATAAATCGTTACTATATAAATCGTTACTATATAAATCGTTACTATATAAATCGTTACTATATAAATCGTTACTATATAAATCGTTACTTTATAAATCGTTACTATATAAATCGTTACTATATAAATCGTTACTATATAAATCGTTACTATATAAATCGTTACTATATAAATCGTTACTATATAAATCGTTACTATATAAATCGTTACTATATAAATCGTTACTATATAAATCGTTACTATATAAATCGTTACTATATAAATCGTTACTATATAAATCTTTACTATATAAATCGTTACTATATAAATCGTTACTATATAAATCGTTACTATATAAATCGTTACTATATAAATCGTTACTATATAAATCGTTACTATATAAATCGTTACTATATAAATCGTTACTATATAAATCTTTACTATATAAATCGTTACTATATAAATCGTTACTATACAGGGTCTTTTTTTTTGCTCGGAAAAGTGTTTTTTTTCAAAAACTATTTATAGTACCGATTTCAAATTTGGAAGGTCAATTCTCTATACCGGGGGACATCAGTTTGAGAAATTTGAGCGTTTTCGGTAATGTTTTTCACCAATTTTGAAAAATTATTTTTCGACCACTAGGTGCGAGATAAAAAATTTCTATTATAAAGTTGTAGGCCGTCATCGAAAACCCTTAAAAATTGTTCACTCGACGAAAAACAATTTATTTATCAGTGAAAATTCGAGCTTGAAAAATTTACAAGTTGGTGAAGCCAAATTACGATTGTTTGAAACGATAATTGAAACCGAATTACCTAATCCAGTTGAAACTTTGGTTAAAAAAACGACCGGATTTAAAAAACACGAGGCTATAGGTCAATCCTAAACATGCATTGGGTATTTAAAGGAAAACTTTGGGAGATTATTATCAGTGTTTGATAATATTTCGAACAATGCCTCGTTATTCAGTAGCTGAGCGTACCGAGATAGTTGCCATTTACTATGGAGAAGCAGCGCAAAACCTTAGAAGAGTGACTGAAATCTTCGCAGAAAGACATCCAAATGGAGCACCATCTGTAAATACAGCAAGACTAGCAATTCACGATTTCAATCAATTTGGTAACTTGCAACCTAGGTTTCGCGAATTGGGTCAACCGGATTTAGACTTCGAGAACAATGTACTCGCGTACTTTGTGGCATATCCTCGTCACAGTTGCGCTAACGCCGCTGCTGATTTGGGTTGTTCTGCAAATCGTGTGTGGAAAATTCTTCGTAAGAATCGCTATCACCCATACAGAGCTACGCTCCACCAAGGACTAATTGACGGAGACCATCAAAGACGTTATGAATTTAGCAACTGGTTACTAAATGCTGTCCAAGAAGATAGACAATTTTTGCGCCATGTTTTGTTCTCCGACGAAGCGTCATTTTCTAGAGATGGGCCCTTTAATCATCAAAACAGCCATCTTTGGTCTGGCATCAACCCACATTGGGGTTTTGAATATCATCACCAGGTTCAATTTGAACGGGTCAATGTTTGGGTTGGACTTGTTGGAAACCGTTTGATTGGTCCCTTTTTCCTGCCGACGAACCTCAACGGCCAAAGGTATTTACATTTTCTACAGAACGAACTGAGTGACGCAATCGACGACCTTCCATTGGCTGAAAGACGTCAGTTGTGGTTTCAGCAAGATGGCGCCCCTCCGCATTTTCCCCGGCAAGTAACTGAGCACCTCAACAACGAGTTTCCTGAAAGGTGGATAGGGAGAAATGGTCCAGTGCATTGGCCAGCAAGGTCACCTGACCTAATACCGCTGGATTATTTTCTTTGGGGATTCGTTAAAGCAAAGGTATACGCCACGCCCATTGAAACTAGGGAGGAACTCATTAGACGAATAATCAGTGCTTGCCGAGACGTCACACCAGAAATGGTAGAGAAAGCGTTTGAGAACTTAATTGTCCGCGCACAAACCTGTGTTGCAGCCAATGGTGATATTATTGAAAATGTTTTGTAAAAATTTATGTTAATAAAATATCTGCATTTAAAAACCAAACGTGTACATTTTTTCAAGTGTGAAAACTCTACTACGTTTGTATTAGACTTGTTCCCTTTTCAATTATCGTTTCAAACAATCGTAATTTGGCTTCACCAACTTGTAAATTTTTCAAGCTCGAATTTTCACTGATAAATAAGTTGTTTTTCGTCGAGTGAACAATTTTTAAGGGTTTTCGATGACGGCCTACAACTTTATAATAGACATTTTTTATCTCGCACCTAGTGGTCGAAAAATAATTTTTCAAAATTGGTGAAAAACATTACCGGAAACGCTCAAATTTCTCAAACTGATGTCCCCCGGTATAGAGAATTGACCTTCCAAATTTGAAATCGGTACTATAAATAGTTTTTGAAAAACAACACTTTTCCGAGCAAAAAAAAAGACCCTGTATAAATCGTTACTATATAAATCGTTACTATATGAAACTGCCTAAAACTGTTAATGGAAAAGCCCTAGTACTAATTTAGATCCTCATTTGAAAGATCACGAAAAAAGAGTATTTTTTTAAATAGTTTCCTTAAAAAATTACTATATAAATAGTTACTATATAAATAGTTACTATATAAATCGTTACTATATAAATTGTTACTATATAAATCGTTAATATATAAATCGTTACTATATAAATCGTTACTATATAAATCGTTACTATATAAATCGTTACTATATAAATCGTTACTATATAAATCTTTACTATATAAATCGTTACTATATAAATCGTTACTATATGAAACTGCCTAAAACTGTTAATGGAAAAGCCCTAGTACTAATTTAGATCCTCATTTGAAAGATCACGAAAAAAGAGTATTTTTTTTAATAGTTTCCTTAAAAAGTTACTATATAAATAGTTACTATATAAATCGTTACTATATAAATCGTTACTATATAAATCGTTACTATATAAATCGTTACTATATGAAACTGCCTAAAACTGTTAATGGAAAAGCCCTAGTACTAATTTACATCCTCATTTGAAAGATCACGAAAAAAGAGTATTTTTTTTAATAGTTTCCTTAAAAAGTTACTATATAAATAGTTACTATATAAATAGTTACTATATAAATCGTTACTATATAAATCGTTACTATATAAATCGTTACTATATAAATCGTTACTATATAAATCGTTACTATATAAATCGTTACTATATAAATCGTTACTATATAAATCGTTACTATATAAATCGTTACTATTTAAATCTTTACTATATAAATCGTTACTATATAAATCGTTACTATATGAAACTGCCGTAAACTGTTAATGGAAAAGCCCTAGTACTAATTTAGATCCTCATTTGAAAGATCACGAAAAAAGAGTATTTTTTTTAATAGTTTCCTTAAAAAGTTACTATATAAATAGTTACTATATAAATAGTTACTATATAAATCGTTACTATATAAATCGTTACTATATAAATCGTTACTATATAAATCGTTACTATATAAATCGTTACTATATAAATCTTTACTATATAAATCGTTACTATATAAATCGTTACTATATAAATCGTTACTATATGAAACTGCCTAAAACTGTTAATGGAAAAGCCCTAGTACTAATTTAGATCCTCATTTGAAAGATCACGAAAAAAGAGTATTTTTTTTAATAGTTTCCTTAAAAAGTTACTTTATAAATAGTTACTATATAAATCGTTACTATATAAATCGTTACTATATAAATCGTTACTATATAAATCGTTACTATATAAATCGTTACTATATAAATCGTTACTATATGAAACTGCCTAAAACTGTTAATGGAAAAGCCCTAGTACTAATTTAGATCCTCATTTGAAAGATCACGAAAAAAGAGTATTTTTTTTAATAGTTTCCTTAAAAAGTTACTATATATAGTTACTATATAAATAGTTACTATATAAATCGTTACTATATAAATCGTTACTATATAAATCGTTACTATATAAATCGTTACTATATAAATCGTTACTATATAAATCGTTACTATACAAATCGTTACTATATAAATCGTTACTATATAAATCTTTACTATATAAATCTTTACTATATAAATCGTTACTATATAAATCGTTACTATATAAATCGTTACTATATAAATCGTTACTATATAAATCGTTACTATATGAAACTGCCTAAAACTGTTAATGGAAAAGCCCTAGTACTAATTTAGATCCTCATTTGAAAGATCACGAAAAAAGAGTATTTTTTTAATAGTTTCCTTAAAAAGTTACTATATAAATAGTTACTATATAAATAGTTACTATATAAATCGTTACTATATAAATCGTTACTATATAAATCGTTACTATATGAAACTGCCTAAAACTGTTAATGGAAAAGCCCTAGTACTAATTTAGATCCTCATTTGAAAGATCACGAAAAAAGAGTATTTTTTTTTAATAGTTTCCTTAAAAAGTTACTATATATAGTTACTATATAAATAGTTACTATATAAATAGTTACTATATAAATCGTTACTATATAAATCGTTACTATATAAATCGTTACTATATAAATCGTTACTATATAAATCGTTACTATATAAATCTTTACTATATAAATCGTTACTATATAAATCATTACTATATAAATCGTTACTATATGAAACTGCCTAAAACTGTTAATGGAAAAGCCCTAGTACTAATTTAGATCCTCATTTGAAAGATCACGAAAAAAGAGTATTTTTTTTAATAGTTTCCTTAAAAAGTTACTATATAAATAGTTACTATATAAATCGTTACTATATAAATCGTTACTATATAAATCGTTACTATATAAATCGTTACTATATGAAACTGCCTAAAACTGTTAATGGAAAAGCCCTAGTACTAATTTAGATCCTCATTTGAAAGATCACGAAAAAAGAGTATTTTTTTTAATAGTTTCCTTAAAAAGTTACTATATATAGTTACTATATAAATAGTTACTATATAAATCGTTACTATATAAATCGTTACTATATAAATCGTTACTATATAAATCGTTACTATATAAATCGTTACTATATAAATCGTTACTATACAAATCGTTACTATATAAATCGTTACTATATAAATCTTTACTATATAAATCGTTACTATATAAATCGTTACTATATAAATCGTTACTATATAAATCGTTACTATATAAATCGTTACTATATAAATCGTTACTATATGAAACTGCCTAAAACTGTTAATGGAAAAGCCCTAGTACTAATTTAGATCCTCATTTGAAAGATCACGAAAAAAGAGTATTTTTTTAATAGTTTCCTTAAATAGTTACTATATAAATAGTTACTATATAAATCGTTACTATATAAATCGTTACTATATAAATCGTTACTATATAAATCGTTACTATATAAATCTTTACTATATAAATCGTTACTATATAAATCGTTACTATATAAATCGTTACTATATAAATCGTTACTATATAAAACGTTACTATATGAAACTGCCTAAAACTGTTAATGGAAAAGCCCTAGTACTAATTTAGATCCTCATTTGAAAGATCACGAAAAAAGAGTATTTTTTTTAATAATTTCCTTAAAAAGTTACTATATAAATAGTTACTATATAAATCGTTACTATATAAATCGTTACTATATAAATCGTTACTATATAAATCGTTACTATATAAATCGTTACTATATAAATCGTTACTATATAAATCGTTACTATATGAAACTGCCTAAAACTGTTAATGGAAAAGCCCTAGTACTAATTTAGATCCTCATTTGAAAGATCAGGAAAAAAGAGTATTTTTTTAATAGTTTCCTTAAAAAGTTACTATATAAATAGTTACTATATAAATCGTTACTATATGAAACTGCCTAAAACTGTTAATGGAAAAGCCCTAGTACTAATTTAGATCCTCATTTGAAAGATCACGAAAAAAGAGTATTTTTTTTAATAATTTCCTTAAAAAGTTACTATATAAATAGTTACTATATAAATCGTTACTATATAAATCGTTACTATATAAATCGTTACTATATAAATCGTTACTATATAAATCGTTACTATATAAATCGTTACTATATGAAACTGCCTAAAACTGTTAATGGAAAAGCCCTAGTATTAATTTAGATCCTCTTTTGAAAGATCACGAAAAAAGAGTATTTTTTTTAATAGTTTCCTTAAAAAGTTACTATATAAATAGTTACTATATAAATCGTTACTATATAAATCGTTACTATATAAATCGTTACTATATAAATCGTTACTATATAAATCGTTACTATATAAATCGTTACTATATAAATCGTTACTATATAAATCGTTACTATATAAATCGTTACTATATAAATCTTTACTATATAAATCGTTACTATATAAATCGTTACTATATAAATCGTTACTATATAAATCGTTACTATATGAAACTGCCTAAAACTGTTAATGGAAAAGCCCTAGTACTAATTTAGATCCTCATTTGAAAGATCACGAAAAAAGAGTATTTTTTTTAATAGTTTCCTTAAAAAGTTACTATATAAATAGTTACTATATAAATCGTTACTATATGAAACTGCCTAAAACTGTTAATGGAAAAGCCCTAGTACTAATTTAGATCCTCATTTGAAAGATCAGGAAAAAAGAGTATTTTTTTAATAGTTTCCTTAAAAAGTTACTATATAAATAGTTACTATATAAATAGTTACTATATAAATCGTTACTATATAAATCGTTACTATATAAATCGTTACTATATAAATCGTTACTATATAAATCGTTACTATATAAATCGTTGTTATATAAATCGTTACTATATAAATCGTTACTATATAAATCTTTACAATATAAATCTTTACAATATAAATCGTTACTATATAAATCGTTACTATATAAATCGTTACTATATAAATCGTTACTATATGAAACTGCCTAAAACTGTTAATGGAAAAGCCCTAGTACTAATTTAGATCCTCATTTGAAAGATCACGAAAAAAGAGTATTTTTTTTAATAGTTTCCTTAAAAAGTTACTATATAAATAGTTACTATATAAATCGTTACTATATAAATCGTTACTATATAAATCGTTACTATATAAATCGTTACTATATGAAACTGCCTAAAACTGTTAATGGAAAAGCCCTAGTACTAATTTAGATCCTCATTTGAAAGATCACGAAAAAAGAGTATTTTTTTTAATAGTTTCCTTAAAAAGTTACTATATAAATAGTTACTATATAACACGTTACTATATAACACGTTACTATATAAATCGTTACTATATAAATCGTTACTATATAAATCGTTACTATATAAATCGTTACTATATAAATCTTTACTATATAAATCGTTACTATATAAATCGTTACTATATAAATCGTTACTATATAAATCGTTACTATATAAATCTTTACTATATGAAACTGCCTAAAACTGTTAATGGAAAAGCCCTAGTACTAATTTAGATCCTCATTTGAAAGATCACGAAAAAAGAGTATTTTTTTTAATAGTTTCCTTAAAAAGTTACTATATAAATAGTTACTATATAAATCGTTACTATATGAAACTGCCTAAAACTGTTAATGGAAAAGCCCTAGTACTAATTTAGATCCTCATTTGAAAGATCACGAAAAAAGAGTATTTTTTTAATAGTTTCCTTAAAAAGTTACTATATAAATAGTTACTATATAAATAGTTACTATATAAATCGTTACTATATAAATCGTTACTATATAAATCGTTACTATATAAATCGTTACTATATAAATCGTTACTATATAAATCGTTACTATATAAATCGTTACTATATAAATCGTTACTATATAAATCGTTACTATATAAATCGTTACTATATAAATCTTTACTATATAAATCGTTACTATATAAATCGTTACTATATAAATCGTTACTATATAAATCGTTACTATATGAAACTGCCTAAAACTGTTAATGGAAAAGCCCTAGTACTAATTTAGATCCTCATTTGAAAGATCACGAAAAAATAGTATTTTTTTTAATAGTTTCCTTAAAAAGATACTATATAAATAGTTACTATATAAATCGTTACTATATAAATCGTTACTATATAAATCGTTACTATATAAATCGTTACTATATGAAACTGCCTAAAACTGTTAATGGAAAAGCCCTAGTACTAATTTAGATCCTCATTTGAAAGATCACGAAAAAAGAGTATTTTTTTTAATAGTTTCCTTAAAAAGTTACTATATAAATAGTTACTATATAAATCGTTACTATATAAATCGTTACTATATAAATCGTTACTATATAAATCGTTACTATATAAATCGTTACTATATAAATCGTTACTATATGAAACTGCCTAAAACTGTTAATGGAAAAGCCCTAGTACTAATTTAGATCCTCATTTGAAAGATCACGAAAAAAGAGTATTTTTTTTTAATAGTTTCCTTAAAAAGTTACTATATAAATAGTTACTATATAAATAGTTACTATATAAATCGTTACTATATAAATCGTTACTATATAAATCGTTACTATATAAATCGTTACTATATAAATCGTTACTATACAAATCGTTACTATATAAATCGTTACTATATAAATCTTTACTATATAAATCGTTACTATATAAATCGTTACTATATAAATCGTTACTATATAAATCGTTACTATATAAATCGTTACTATATAAATCGTTACTATATGAAACTGCCTAAAACTGTTAATGGAAAAGCCCTAGTACTAATTTAGATCCTCATTTGAAAGATCACGAAAAAAGAGTATTTTTTTAATAGTTTCCTTAAAAAGTTACTATATAAATAGTTACTATATAAATAGTTACTATATAAATCGTTACTATATAAATCGTTACTATATAAATCGTTACTATATAAATCGTTACTTTATAAATCGTTACTATATAAATCGTTACTATATAAATCGTTACTATATAAATCGTTACTATATAAATCTTTACTATATAAATCATTACTATATAAATCGTTACTATATAAATCGTTACTATATAAATCGTTACTATATAAATCGTTACTATATGAAACTGCCTAAAACTGTTAATGGAAAAGCCCTAGTACTAATTTAGATCCTCATTTGAAAGATCACGAAAAAAGAGTATTTTTTTAATAGTTTCCTTAAAAAGTTACTATATAAATCGTTACTATATAAATCGTTACTATATAAATCGTTACTATATAAATCGTTACTATATAAATCGTAACTATATAAATCGTTACTATATGAAACTGCCTAAAACTGTTAATGGAAAAGCCCTAGTTCTAATTTAGATCCTCATTTGAAAGATCACGAAAAAAGAGTATTTTTTTTTAATAGTTTCCTTAAAAAGTTACTATATAAATAGTTACTATATAAATAGTTACTATATAAATCGTTACTATATAAATCGTTACTATATAAATCGTTACTATATAAATCGTTACTATATAAATCGTTACTATACAAATCGTTACTATATAAATCGTTACTATATAAATCGTTACTATATAAATCGTTACTATATAAATCGTTACTATATAAATCGTTACTATATAAATCGTTACTATATAAATCGTTACTATATAAATCGTTACTATATGAAACTGCCTAAAACTGTTAATGGAAAAGCCCTAGTACTAATTTAGATCCTCATTTGAAAGATCACGAAAAAAGAGTATTTTTTTTAATAGTTTCCTTAAAAAGTTACTATATAAATAGTTACTATATAAATCGTTACTATATAAATCGTTACTATATAAATCGTTACTATATAAATCGTTACTATATAAATCGTTACTATATAAATCGTTACTATATAAATCGTTACTATATAAATCGTTACTATATAAATCGTTACTATATAAATCGTTACTATATAAATCGTTACTATATAAATCGTTACTATATAAATCGTTACTATATAAATCGTTACTATATAAATCGTTACTATATAAATCGTTACTATATAAATCGTTACTATATAAATCGTTACTATATAAATCGTTACTTTATAAATCGTTACTATATAAATCGTTACTATATAAATCGTTACTATATAAATCGTTACTATATAAATCGTTACTATATAAATCGTTACTATATAAATCGTTACTATATAAATCGTTACTATATAAATCGTTACTATATAAATCGTTACTATATAAATCGTTACTATATAAATCGTTACTATATAAATCGTTACTATATAAATCGTTACTATATAAATCGTTACTATATAAATCGTTACTATATAAATCGTTACTTTATAAATCGTTACTATATAAATCGTTACTATATAAATCGTTACTATATAAATCGTTACTATATAAATCTTTACTATATAAATCGTTACTATATAAATCGTTACTATATAAATCGTTACTATATAAATCGTTACTATATAAATCGTTACTTTATAAATCGTTACTATATAAATCGTTACTATATAAATCGTTACTATATAAATCGTTACTATATAAATCGTTACTATATAAATCGTTACTATATAAATCGTTACTATATAAATCGTTACTATATAAATCGTTACTATATAAATCGTTACTATATAAATCGTTACTATATAAATCGTTACTATATAAATCTTTACTATATAAATCGTTACTATATAAATCGTTACTATATAAATCGTTACTATATAAATCGTTACTATATAAATCGTTACTATATAAATCGTTACTATATAAATCGTTACTATATAAATCGTTACTATATAAATCTTTACTATATAAATCGTTACTATATAAATCGTTACTATATAAATCGTTACTATATAAATCGTTACTATATGAAACTGCCTAAAACTGTTAATGGAAAAGCCCTAGTACTAATTTAGATCCTCATTTGAAAGATCACGAAAAAAGAGTATTTTTTTAAATAGTTTCCTTAAAAAATTACTATATAAATAGTTACTATATAAATAGTTACTATATAAATCGTTACTATATAAATTGTTACTATATAAATCGTTAATATATAAATCGTTACTATATAAATCGTTACTATATAAATCGTTACTATATAAATCGTTACTATATAAATCGTTACTATATAAATCTTTACTATATAAATCGTTACTATATAAATCGTTACTATATGAAACTGCCTAAAACTGTTAATGGAAAAGCCCTAGTACTAATTTAGATCCTCATTTGAAAGATCACGAAAAAAGAGTATTTTTTTTAATAGTTTCCTTAAAAAGTTACTATATAAATAGTTACTATATAAATCGTTACTATATAAATCGTTACTATATAAATCGTTACTATATAAATCGTTACTATATGAAACTGCCTAAAACTGTTAATGGAAAAGCCCTAGTACTAATTTACATCCTCATTTGAAAGATCACGAAAAAAGAGTATTTTTTTTAATAGTTTCCTTAAAAAGTTACTATATAAATAGTTACTATATAAATAGTTACTATATAAATCGTTACTATATAAATCGTTACTATATAAATCGTTACTATATAAATCGTTACTATATAAATCGTTACTATATAAATCGTTACTATATAAATCGTTACTATATAAATCGTTACTATATAAATCGTTACTATTTAAATCTTTACTATATAAATCGTTACTATATAAATCGTTACTATATGAAACTGCCGTAAACTGTTAATGGAAAAGCCCTAGTACTAATTTAGATCCTCATTTGAAAGATCACGAAAAAAGAGTATTTTTTTTAATAGTTTCCTTAAAAAGTTACTATATAAATAGTTACTATATAAATAGTTACTATATAAATCGTTACTATATAAATCGTTACTATATAAATCGTTACTATATAAATCGTTACTATATAAATCGTTACTATATAAATCTTTACTATATAAATCGTTACTATATAAATCGTTACTATATAAATCGTTACTATATGAAACTGCCTAAAACTGTTAATGGAAAAGCCCTAGTACTAATTTAGATCCTCATTTGAAAGATCACGAAAAAAGAGTATTTTTTTTAATAGTTTCCTTAAAAAGTTACTTTATAAATAGTTACTATATAAATCGTTACTATATAAATCGTTACTATATAAATCGTTACTATATAAATCGTTACTATATAAATCGTTACTATATGAAACTGCCTAAAACTGTTAATGGAAAAGCCCTAGTACTAATTTAGATCCTCATTTGAAAGATCACGAAAAAAGAGTATTTTTTTTAATAGTTTCCTTAAAAAGTTACTATATATAGTTACTATATAAATAGTTACTATATAAATCGTTACTATATAAATCGTTACTATATAAATCGTTACTATATAAATCGTTACTATATAAATCGTTACTATATAAATCGTTACTATACAAATCGTTACTATATAAATCGTTACTATATAAATCTTTACTATATAAATCTTTACTATATAAATCGTTACTATATAAATCGTTACTATATAAATCGTTACTATATAAATCGTTACTATATAAATCGTTACTATATGAAACTGCCTAAAACTGTTAATGGAAAAGCCCTAGTACTAATTTAGATCCTCATTTGAAAGATCACGAAAAAAGAGTATTTTTTTTAATAGTTTCCTTAAAAAGTTACTATATAAATAGTTACTATATAAATAGTTACTATATAAATCGTTACTATATAAATCGTTACTATATAAATCGTTACTATATAAATCGTTACTATATAAATCGTTACTATATAAATCGTTACTATATAAATCGTTACTATATAAATCGTTACTATATAAATCGTTACTATTTAAATCTTTACTATATAAATCGTTACTATATAAATCGTTACTATATGAAACTGCCGTAAACTGTTAATGGAAAAGCCCTAGTACTAATTTAGATCCTCATTTGAAAGATCACGAAAAAAGAGTATTTTTTTTAATAGTTTCCTTAAAAAGTTACTATATAAATAGTTACTATATAAATAGTTACTATATAAATCGTTACTATATAAATCGTTACTATATAAATCGTTACTATATAAATCGTTACTATATAAATCGTTACTATATAAATCTTTACTATATAAATCGTTACTATATAAATCGTTACTATATAAATCGTTACTATATGAAACTGCCTAAAACTGTTAATGGAAAAGCCCTAGTACTAATTTAGATCCTCATTTGAAAGATCACGAAAAAAGAGTATTTTTTTTAATAGTTTCCTTAAAAAGTTACTTTATAAATAGTTACTATATAAATCGTTACTATATAAATCGTTACTATATAAATCGTTACTATATAAATCGTTACTATATAAATCGTTACTATATGAAACTGCCTAAAACTGTTAATGGAAAAGCCCTAGTACTAATTTAGATCCTCATTTGAAAGATCACGAAAAAAGAGTATTTTTTTTAATAGTTTCCTTAAAAAGTTACTATATATAGTTACTATATAAATAGTTACTATATAAATCGTTACTATATAAATCGTTACTATATAAATCGTTACTATATAAATCGTTACTATATAAATCGTTACTATATAAATCGTTACTATACAAATCGTTACTATATAAATCGTTACTATATAAATCTTTACTATATAAATCTTTACTATATAAATCGTTACTATATAAATCGTTACTATATAAATCGTTACTATATAAATCGTTACTATATAAATCGTTACTATATGAAACTGCCTAAAACTGTTAATGGAAAAGCCCTAGTACTAATTTAGATCCTCATTTGAAAGATCACGAAAAAAGAGTATTTTTTTAATAGTTTCCTTAAAAAGTTACTATATAAATAGTTACTATATAAATAGTTACTATATAAATCGTTACTATATAAATCGTTACTATATAAATCGTTACTATATGAAACTGCCTAAAACTGTTAATGGAAAAGCCCTAGTACTAATTTAGATCCTCATTTGAAAGATCACGAAAAAAGAGTATTTTTTTTTAATAGTTTCCTTAAAAAGTTACTATATATAGTTACTATATAAATAGTTACTATATAAATAGTTACTATATAAATCGTTACTATATAAATCGTTACTATATAAATCGTTACTATATAAATCGTTACTATATAAATCGTTACTATATAAATCTTTACTATATAAATCGTTACTATATAAATCGTTACTATATAAATCGTTACTATATAAATCGTTACTATATAAATCGTTACTATATGAAACTGCCTAAAACTGTTAATGGAAAAGCCCTAGTACTAATTTAGATCCTCATTTGAAAGATCACGAAAAAAGAGTATTTTTTTTAATAGTTTCCTTAAAAAGTTACTATATAAATAGTTACTATATAAATCGTTACTATATAAATCGTTACTATATAAATCGTTACTATATAAATCGTTACTATATGAAACTGCCTAAAACTGTTAATGGAAAAGCCCTAGTACTAATTTAGATCCTCATTTGAAAGATCACGAAAAAAGAGTATTTTTTTTAATAGTTTCCTTAAAAAGTTACTATATATAGTTACTATATAAATAGTTACTATATAAATCGTTACTATATAAATCGTTACTATATAAATCGTTACTATATAAATCGTTACTATATAAATCGTTACTATATAAATCGTTACTATACAAATCGTTACTATATAAATCGTTACTATATAAATCTTTACTATATAAATCGTTACTATATAAATCGTTACTATATAAATCGTTACTATATAAATCGTTACTATATAAATCGTTACTATATAAATCGTTACTATATGAAACTGCCTAAAACTGTTAATGGAAAAGCCCTAGTACTAATTTAGATCCTCATTTGAAAGATCACGAAAAAAGAGTATTTTTTTAATAGTTTCCTTAAATAGTTACTATATAAATAGTTACTATATAAATCGTTACTATATAAATCGTTACTATATAAATCGTTACTATATAAATCGTTACTATATAAATCTTTACTATATAAATCGTTACTATATAAATCGTTACTATATAAATCGTTACTATATAAATCGTTACTATATAAAACGTTACTATATGAAACTGCCTAAAACTGTTAATGGAAAAGCCCTAGTACTAATTTAGATCCTCATTTGAAAGATCACGAAAAAAGAGTATTTTTTTTAATAATTTCCTTAAAAAGTTACTATATAAATAGTTACTATATAAATCGTTACTATATAAATCGTTACTATATAAATCGTTACTATATAAATCGTTACTATATAAATCGTTACTATATAAATCGTTACTATATAAATCGTTACTATATGAAACTGCCTAAAACTGTTAATGGAAAAGCCCTAGTACTAATTTAGATCCTCATTTGAAAGATCAGGAAAAAAGAGTATTTTTTTAATAGTTTCCTTAAAAAGTTACTATATAAATAGTTACTATATAAATCGTTACTATATGAAACTGCCTAAAACTGTTAATGGAAAAGCCCTAGTACTAATTTAGATCATCATTTGAAAGATCACGAAAAAAGAGTATTTTTTTTAATAATTTCCTTAAAAAGTTACTATATAAATAGTTACTATATAAATCGTTACTATATAAATCGTTACTATATAAATCGTTACTATATAAATCGTTACTATATAAATCGTTACTATATAAATCGTTACTATATGAAACTGCCTAAAACTGTTAATGGAAAAGCCCTAGTACTAATTTAGATCCTCTTTTGAAAGATCACGAAAAAAGAGTATTTTTTTTAATAGTTTCCTTAAAAAGTTACTATATAAATAGTTACTATATAAATCGTTACTATATAAATCGTTACTATATAAATCGTTACTATATAAATCGTTACTATATAAATCGTTACTATATAAATCGTTACTATATAAATCGTTACTATATAAATCGTTACTATATAAATCGTTACTATATAAATCTTTACTATATAAATCGTTACTATATAAATCGTTACTATATAAATCGTTACTATATAAATCGTTACTATATGAAACTGCCTAAAACTGTTAATGGAAAAGCCCTAGTACTAATTTAGATCCTCATTTGAAAGATCACGAAAAAAGAGTATTTTTTTTAATAGTTTCCTTAAAAAGTTACTATATAAATAGTTACTATATAAATCGTTACTATATGAAACTGCCTAAAACTGTTAATGGAAAAGCCCTAGTACTAATTTAGATCCTCATTTGAAAGATCAGGAAAAAAGAGTATTTTTTTAATAGTTTCCTTAAAAAGTTACTATATAAATAGTTACTATATAAATAGTTACTATATAAATCGTTACTATATAAATCGTTACTATATAAATCGTTACTATATAAATCGTTACTATATAAATCGTTACTATATAAATCGTTGTTATATAAATCGTTACTATATAAATCGTTACTATATAAATCTTTACAATATAAATCTTTACAATATAAATCGTTACTATATAAATCGTTACTATATAAATCGTTACTATATAAATCGTTACTATATGAAACTGCCTAAAACTGTTAATGGAAAAGCCCTAGTACTAATTTAGATCCTCATTTGAAAGATCACGAAAAAAGAGTATTTTTTTTAATAGTTTCCTTAAAAAGTTACTATATAAATAGTTACTATATAAATCGTTACTATATAAATCGTTACTATATAAATCGTTACTATATAAATCGTTACTATATGAAACTGCCTAAAACTGTTAATGGAAAAGCCCTAGTACTAATTTAGATCCTCATTTGAAAGATCACGAAAAAAGAGTATTTTTTTTAATAGTTTCCTTAAAAAGTTACTATATAAATAGTTACTATATAACACGTTACTATATAACACGTTACTATATAAATCGTTACTATATAAATCGTTACTATATAAATCGTTACTATATAAATCGTTACTATATAAATCTTTACTATATAAATCGTTACTATATAAATCGTTACTATATAAATCGTTACTATATAAATCGTTACTATATAAATCGTTACTATATAAATCGTTACTATATGAAACTGCCTAAAACTGTTAATGGAAAAGCCCTAGTACTAATTTAGATCCTCATTTGAAAGATCACGAAAAAAGAGTATTTTTTTAATAGTTTCCTTAAATAGTTACTATATAAATAGTTACTATATAAATCGTTACTATATAAATCGTTACTATATAAATCGTTACTATATAAATCGTTACTATATAAATCTTTACTATATAAATCGTTACTATATAAATCGTTACTATATAAATCGTTACTATATAAATCGTTACTATATAAAACGTTACTATATGAAACTGCCTAAAACTGTTAATGGAAAAGCCCTAGTACTAATTTAGATCCTCATTTGAAAGATCACGAAAAAAGAGTATTTTTTTTAATAATTTCCTTAAAAAGTTACTATATAAATAGTTACTATATAAATCGTTACTATATAAATCGTTACTATATAAATCGTTACTATATAAATCGTTACTATATAAATCGTTACTATATAAATCGTTACTATATAAATCGTTACTATATGAAACTGCCTAAAACTGTTAATGGAAAAGCCCTAGTACTAATTTAGATCCTCATTTGAAAGATCAGGAAAAAAGAGTATTTTTTTAATAGTTTCCTTAAAAAGTTACTATATAAATAGTTACTATATAAATCGTTACTATATGAAACTGCCTAAAACTGTTAATGGAAAAGCCCTAGTACTAATTTAGATCCTCATTTGAAAGATCACGAAAAAAGAGTATTTTTTTTAATAATTTCCTTAAAAAGTTACTATATAAATAGTTACTATATAAATCGTTACTATATAAATCGTTACTATATAAATCGTTACTATATAAATCGTTACTATATAAATCGTTACTATATAAATCGTTACTATATGAAACTGCCTAAAACTGTTAATGGAAAAGCCCTAGTACTAATTTAGATCCTCTTTTGAAAGATCACGAAAAAAGAGTATTTTTTTTAATAGTTTCCTTAAAAAGTTACTATATAAATAGTTACTATATAAATCGTTACTATATAAATCGTTACTATATAAATCGTTACTATATAAATCGTTACTATATAAATCGTTACTATATAAATCGTTACTATATAAATCGTTACTATATAAATCGTTACTATATAAATCGTTACTATATAAATCTTTACTATATAAATCGTTACTATATAAATCGTTACTATATAAATCGTTACTATATAAATCGTTACTATATGAAACTGCCTAAAACTGTTAATGGAAAAGCCCTAGTACTAATTTAGATCCTCATTTGAAAGATCACGAAAAAAGAGTATTTTTTTTAATAGTTTCCTTAAAAAGTTACTATATAAATAGTTACTATATAAATCGTTACTATATGAAACTGCCTAAAACTGTTAATGGAAAAGCCCTAGTACTAATTTAGATCCTCATTTGAAAGATCAGGAAAAAAGAGTATTTTTTTAATAGTTTCCTTAAAAAGTTACTATATAAATAGTTACTATATAAATAGTTACTATATAAATCGTTACTATATAAATCGTTACTATATAAATCGTTACTATATAAATCGTTACTATATAAATCGTTACTATATAAATCGTTGTTATATAAATCGTTACTATATAAATCGTTACTATATAAATCTTTACAATATAAATCTTTACAATATAAATCGTTACTATATAAATCGTTACTATATAAATCGTTACTATATAAATCGTTACTATATGAAACTGCCTAAAACTGTTAATGGAAAAGCCCTAGTACTAATTTAGATCCTCATTTGAAAGATCACGAAAAAAGAGTATTTTTTTTAATAGTTTCCTTAAAAAGTTACTATATAAATAGTTACTATATAAATCGTTACTATATGAAACTGCCTAAAACTGTTAATGGAAAAGCCCTAGTACTAATTTAGATCCTCATTTGAAAGATCACGAAAAAAGAGTATTTTTTTAATAGTTTCCTTAAAAAGTTACTATATAAATAGTTACTATATAAATAGTTACTATATAAATCGTTACTATATAAATCGTTACTATATAAATCGTTACTATATAAATCGTTACTATATAAATCGTTACTATATAAATCGTTACTATATAAATCGTTACTATATAAATCGTTACTATATAAATCGTTACTATATAAATCGTTACTATATAAATCTTTACTATATAAATCGTTACTATATAAATCGTTACTATATAAATCGTTACTATATAAATCGTTACTATATGAAACTGCCTAAAACTGTTAATGGAAAAGCCCTAGTACTAATTTAGATCCTCATTTGAAAGATCACGAAAAAATAGTATTTTTTTTAATAGTTTCCTTAAAAAGATACTATATAAATAGTTACTATATAAATCGTTACTATATAAATCGTTACTATATAAATCGTTACTATATAAATCGTTACTATATGAAACTGCCTAAAACTGTTAATGGAAAAGCCCTAGTACTAATTTAGATCCTCATTTGAAAGATCACGAAAAAAGAGTATTTTTTTTAATAGTTTCCTTAAAAAGTTACTATATAAATAGTTACTATATAAATCGTTACTATATAAATCGTTACTATATAAATCGTTACTATATAAATCGTTACTATATAAATCGTTACTATATAAATCGTTACTATATGAAACTGCCTAAAACTGTTAATGGAAAAGCCCTAGTACTAATTTAGATCCTCATTTGAAAGATCACGAAAAAAGAGTATTTTTTTTAATAGTTTCCTTAAAAAGTTACTATATAAATAGTTACTATATAAATAGTTACTATATAAATCGTTACTATATAAATCGTTACTATATAAATCGTTACTATATAAATCGTTACTATATAAATCGTTACTATACAAATCGTTACTATATAAATCGTTACTATATAAATCTTTACTATATAAATCGTTACTATATAAATCGTTACTATATAAATCGTTACTATATAAATCGTTACTATATAAATCGTTACTATATAAATCGTTACTATATGAAACTGCCTAAAACTGTTAATGGAAAAGCCCTAGTACTAATTTAGATCCTCATTTGAAAGATCACGAAAAAAGAGTATTTTTTTAATAGTTTCCTTAAAAAGTTACTATATAAATAGTTACTATATAAATAGTTACTATATAAATCGTTACTATATAAATCGTTACTATATAAATCGTTACTATATAAATCGTTACTTTATAAATCGTTACTATATAAATCGTTACTATATAAATCGTTACTATATAAATCGTTACTATATAAATCTTTACTATATAAATCATTACTATATAAATCGTTACTATATAAATCGTTACTATATAAATCGTTACTATATAAATCGTTACTATATGAAACTGCCTAAAACTGTTAATGGAAAAGCCCTAGTACTAATTTAGATCCTCATTTGAAAGATCACGAAAAAAGAGTATTTTTTTAATAGTTTCCTTAAAAAGTTACTATATAAATCGTTACTATATAAATCGTTACTATATAAATCGTTACTATATAAATCGTTACTATATAAATCGTAACTATATAAATCGTTACTATATGAAACTGCCTAAAACTGTTAATGGAAAAGCCCTAGTTCTAATTTAGATCCTCATTTGAAAGATCACGAAAAAAGAGTATTTTTTTTTAATAGTTTCCTTAAAAAGTTACTATATAAATAGTTACTATATAAATAGTTACTATATAAATCGTTACTATATAAATCGTTACTATATAAATCGTTACTATATAAATCGTTACTATATAAATCGTTACTATACAAATCGTTACTATATAAATCGTTACTATATAAATCGTTACTATATAAATCGTTACTATATAAATCGTTACTATATAAATCGTTACTATATAAATCGTTACTATATAAATCGTTACTATATAAATCGTTACTATATGAAACTGCCTAAAACTGTTAATGGAAAAGCCCTAGTACTAATTTAGATCCTCATTTGAAAGATCACGAAAAAAGAGTATTTTTTTTAATAGTTTCCTTAAAAAGTTACTATATAAATAGTTACTATATAAATCGTTACTATATAAATCGTTACTATATAAATCGTTACTATATAAATCGTTACTATATAAATCGTTACTATATAAATCGTTACTATATAAATCGTTACTATATAAATCGTTACTATATAAATCGTTACTATATGAAACTGCCTAAAACTGTTAATGGAAAAGCCCTAGTACTAATTTAGATCCTCATTTGAAAGATCACGAAAAAAGAGTATTTTTTTTAATAGTTTCCTTAAAAAGTTACTATATAAATCGTTACTATATAAATCGTTACTATATAAATCGTTACTTTATAAATCGTTACTATATAAATCGTTACTATATAAATCGTTACTATATAAATCGTTACTATACAAATCGTTACTATATAAATCGTTACTATATAAATCTTTACTATATAAATCGTTACTATATAAATCGTTACTATATAAATCGTTACTATATAAATCGTTACTATATAAATCGTTACTATATAAATCGTTACTATATAAATCGTTACTATATAAATCGTTACTATATAAATCGTTACTATATAAATCGTTACTATATGAAACTGCCTAAAACTGTTAATGGAAAAGCCCTAGTACTAATTTAGATCCTCATTTGAAAGATCACGAAAAAAGAGTATTTTTTTTAATAGTTTCCTTAAAAAGTTACTATATAAATAGTTACTATATAAATCGTTACTATATAAATCGTTACTATATAAATCGTTACTATATAAATCGTTACTATATAAATCGTTACTATATGAAACTGCCTAAAACTGTTAATGGAAAAGCCCTAGTACTAATTTAGATCCTCATTTGAAAGATCACGAAAAAAGTATTTTTTTTAATAGTTTCCTTAAAAAGATACTATATAAATAGTTACTATATAAATCGTTACTATATAAATCGTTACTATATAAATCGTTACTATATAAATCGTTACTATATGAAACTGCCTAAAACTGTTAATGGAAAAGCCCTAGTACTAATTTAGATCCTCATTTGAAAGATCACGAAAAAAGAGTATTTTTTTAATAGTTTCCTTAAAAAGTTACTATTTAAATCGTTACTATATAAATCGTTACTATATAAATCGTTACTATATAAATCGTTACTATATAAATCGTAACTATATAAATCGTTACTATATGAAACTGCCTAAAACTGTTAATGGAAAAGCCCTAGTTCTAATTTAGATCCTCATTTGAAAGATCACGAAAAAAGAGTATTTTTTTTTAATAGTTTCCTTAAAAAGTTACTATATAAATAGTTACTATATAAATCGTTACTATATAAATCGTTACTATATAAATCGTTACTATATAAATCGTTACTATATAAATCGTTACTATACAAATCGTTACTATATAAATCGTTACTATATAAATCGTTACTATATAAATCGTTACTATATAAATCGTTACTATATAAATCGTTACTATATAAATCGTTACTATATAAATCGTTACTATATGAAACTGCCTAAAACTGTTAATGGAAAAGCCCTAGTACTAATTTAGATCCTCATTTGAAAGATCACGAAAAAAGAGTATTTTTTTTAATAGTTTCCTTAAAAAGTTACTATATAAATAGTTACTATATAAATCGTTACTATATAAATCGTTACTATATAAATCGTTACTATATAAATCGTTACTATATAAATCGTTACTATATAAATCGTTACTATATAAATCGTTACTATATAAATCGTTACTATATAAATCGTTACTATATGAAACTGCCTAAAACTGTTAATGGAAAAGCCCTAGTACTAATTTAGATCCTCATTTGAAAGATCACGAAAAAAGAGTATTTTTTTTAATAGTTTCCTTAAAAAGTTACTATATAAATCGTTACTATATAAATCGTTACTATATCAATCGTTACTATATAAATCGTTACTATATAAATCGTTACTATATAAATCGTTACTATATAAATCGTTACTATACAAATCGTTACTATATAAATCGTTACTATATAAATCTTTACTATATAAATCGTTACTATATAAATCGTTACTATATAAATCGTTACTATATAAATCGTTACTATATAAATCGTTACTATATAAATCGTTACTATATAAATCGTTACTATATAAATCGTTACTATATAAATCGTTACTATATAAATCGTTACTATATGAAACTGCCTAAAACTGTTAATGGAAAAGCCCTAGTACTAATTTAGATCCTCATTTGAAAGATCACGAAAAAAGAGTATTTTTTTTAATAGTTTCCTTAAAAAGTTACTATATAAATAGTTACTATATAAATCGTTACTATATAAATCGTTACTATATAAATCGTTACTATATAAATCGTTACTATATAAATCGTTACTATATGAAACTGCCTAAAACTGTTAATGGAAAAGCCCTAGTACTAATTTAGATCCTCATTTGAAAGATCACGAAAAAATAGTATTTTTTTTAATAGTTTCCTTAAAAAGATACTATATAAATAGTTACTATATAAATCGTTACTATATAAATCGTTACTATATAAATCGTTACTATATAAATCGTTACTATATGAAACTGCCTAAAACTGTTAATGGAAAAGCCCTAGTACTAATTTAGATCCTCATTTGAAAGATCACGAAAAAAGAGTATTTTTTTTAATAGTTTCCTTAAAAAGTTACTATATAAATAGTTACTATATAAATCGTTACTATATAAATCGTTACTATATAAATCGTTTCTATATAAATCGTTACTATATAAATCGTTACTATATAAATCGTTACTATATGAAACTGCCTAAAACTGTTAATGGAAAAGCCCTAGTACTAATTTAGATCCTCATTTGAAAGATCACGAAAAAAGAGTATTTTTTTTAATAGTTTCCTTAAAAAGTTACTATATAAATAGTTACTATATAAATAGTTACTATATAAATCGTTACTATATAAATCGTTACTATATAAATCGTTACTACATAAATCGTTACTATATAAATCGTTACTATATAAATCGTTACTATACAAATCGTTACTATATAAATCGTTACTATATAAATCTTTACTATATAAATCGTTACTATATAAATCGTTACTATATAAATCGTTACTATATAAATCGTTACTATATGAAACTGCCTAAAACTGTTAATGGAAAAGCCCTAGTACTAATTTAGATCCTCATTTGAAAGATCAGGAAAAAAGAGTATTTTTTTAATAGTTTCCTTAAAAAGTTACTATATAAATAGTTACTATATAAATAGTTACTATATAAATCGTTACTATATAAATCGTTACTATATAAATCGTTACTATATAAATCGTTACTATATAAATCGTTACTATATAAATCGTTGTTATATAAATCGTTACTATATAAATCGTTACTATATAAATCTTTACAATATAAATCTTTACAATATAAATCGTTACTATATAAATCGTTACTATATAAATCGTTACTATATAAATCGTTACTATATGAAACTGACTAAAACTGTTAATGGAAAAGCCCTAGTACTAATTTAGATCCTCATTTGAAAGATCACGAAAAAAGAGTATTTTTTTTAATAGTTTCCTTAAAAAGTTACTATATAAATAGTTACTATATAAATCGTTACTATATAAATCGTTACTATATAAATCGTTACTATATAAATCGTTACTATATGAAACTGCCTAAAACTGTTAATGGAAAAGCCCTAGTACTAATTTAGATCCTCATTTGAAAGATCACGAAAAAAGAGTATTTTTTTTAATAGTTTCCTTAAAAAGTTACTATATAAATAGTTACTATATAACACGTTACTATATAACACGTTACTATATAAATCGTTACTATATAAATCGTTACTATATAAATCGTTACTATATAAATCGTTACTATATAAATCTTTACTATATAAATCGTTACTATATAAATCGTTACTATATAAATCGTTACTATATAAATCGTTACTATATAAATCGTTACTATATAAATCGTTACTATATGAAACTGCCTAAAACTGTTAACGGAAAAGCCCTAGTACTAATTTAGATCCTCATTTGAAAGATCACGAAAAAAGAGTATTTTTTTTAATAGTTTCCTTAAAAAGTTACTATATAAATAGTTACTATATAAATCGTTACTATATGAAACTGCCTAAAACTGTTAATGGAAAAGCCCTAGTACTAATTTAGATCCTCATTTGAAAGATCAGGAAAAAAGAGTATTTTTTTAATAGTTTCCTTAAAAAGTTACTATATAAATAGTTACTATATAAATAGTTACTATATAAATCGTTACTATATAAATCGTTACTATATAAATCGTTACTATATAAATCGTTACTATATAAATCGTTACTATATAAATCGTTGTTATATAAATCGTTACTATATAAATCGTTACTATATAAATCTTTACAATATAAATCTTTACAATATAAATCGTTACTATATAAATCGTTACTATATAAATCGTTACTATATAAATCGTTACTATATGAAACTGCCTAAAACTGTTAATGGAAAAGCCCTAGTACTAATTTAGATCCTCATTTGAAAGATCACGAAAAAAGAGTATTTTTTTTAATAGTTTCCTTAAAAAGTTACTATATAAATAGTTACTATATAAATCGTTACTATATAAATCGTTACTATATAAATCGTTACTATATAAATCGTTACTATATAAATCGTTACTATATGAAACTGCCTAAAACTGTTAATGGAAAAGCCCTAGTACTAATTTAGATCCTCATTTGAAAGATCACGAAAAAAGAGTATTTTTTTTAATAGTTTCCTTAAAAAGTTACTATATAAATAGTTACTATATAACACGTTACTATATAACACGTTACTATATAAATCGTTACTATATAAATCGTTACTATATAAATCGTTACTATATAAATCGTTACTATATAAATCTTTACTATATAAATCTTTACTATATAAATCTTTACTATATAAATCGTTACTATATAAATCGTTACTATATAAATCGTTACTATATAAATCGTTACTATATAAATCGTTACTATATGAAACTGCCTAAAACTGTTAATGGAAAAGCCCTAGTACTAATTTAGATCCTCATTTGAAAGATCACGAAAAAAGAGTATTTTTTTTAATAGTTTCCTTAAAAAGTTACTATATAAATAGTTACTATATAAATCGTTACTATATGAAACTGCCTAAAACTGTTAATGGAAAAGCCCTAGTACTAATTTAGATCCTCATTTGAAAGATCACGAAAAAAGAGTATTTTTTTAATAGTTTCCTTAAAAAGTTACTATATAAATAGTTACTATATAAATAGTTACTATATAAATCGTTACTATATAAATCGTTACTATATAAATCGTTACTATATAAATCGTTACTATATAAATCGTTACTATATAAATCGTTACTATATAAATCGTTACTATATAAATCGTTACTATATAAATCGTTACTATATAAATCGTTACTATATAAATCTTTACTATATAAATCGTTACTATATAAATCGTTACTATATAAATCGTTACTATATAAATCGTTACTATATGAAACTGCCTAAAACTGTTAATGGAAAAGCCCTAGTACTAATTTAGATCCTCATTTGAAAGATCACGAAAAAATAGTATTTTTTTTAATAGTTTCCTTAAAAAGATACTATATAAATAGTTACTATATAAATCGTTACTATATAAATCGTTACTATATAAATCGTTACTATATAAATCGTTACTATATAAATCGTTACTATATGAAACTGCCTAAAACTGTTAATGGAAAAGCCCTAGTACTAATTTAGATCCTCATTTGAAAGATCACGAAAAAAGAGTATTTTTTTTAATAGTTTCCTTAAAAAGTTACTATATAAATAGTTACTATATAAATCGTTACTATATAAATCGTTACTATATAAATCGTTACTATATAAATCGTTACTATATAAATCGTTACTATATAAATCGTTACTATATAAATCGTTACTATATGAAACTGCCTAAAACTGTTAATGGAAAAGCCCTAGTACTAATTTAGATCCTCATTTGAAAGATCACGAAAAAAGAGTATTTTTTTAATAGTTTCCTTAAAAAGTTACTATATAAATAGTTACTATATAAATAGTTACTATATAAATCGTTACTATATAAATCGTTACTATATAAATCGTTACTATATAAATCGTTACTATATAAATCGTTACTATATAAATCGTTGTTATATAAATCGTTACTATATAAATCGTTACTATATAAATCTTTACAATATAAATCTTTACAATATAAATCGTTACTATATAAATCGTTACTATATAAATCGTTACTATATAAATCGTTACTATATGAAACTGCCTAAAACTGTTAATGGAAAAGCCCTAGTACTAATTTAGATCCTCATTTGAAAGATCACGAAAAAAGAGTATTTTTTTTAATAGTTTCCTTAAAAAGTTACTATATAAATAGTTACTATATAAATCGTTACTATATAAATCGTTACTATATAAATCGTTACTATATAAATCGTTACTATATAAATCGTTACTATATGAAACTGCCTAAAACTGTTAATGGAAAAGCCCTAGTACTAATTTAGATCCTCATTTGAAAGATCACGAAAAAAGAGTATTTTTTTTAATAGTTTCCTTAAAAAGTTACTATATAAATAGTTACTATATAACACGTTACTATATAACACGTTACTATATAAATCGTTACTATATAAATCGTTACTATATAAATCGTTACTATATAAATCGTTACTATATAAATCTTTACTATATAAATCGTTACTATATAAATCGTTACTATATAAATCGTTACTATATAAATCGTTACTATATAAATCGTTACTATATGAAACTGCCTAAAACTGTTAATGGAAAAGCCCTAGTACTAATTTAGATCCTCATTTGAAAGATCACGAAAAAAGAGTATTTTTTTTAATAGTTTCCTTAAAAAGTTACTATATAAATAGTTACTATATAAATCGTTACTATATGAAACTGCCTAAAACTGTTAATGGAAAAGCCCTAGTACTAATTTAGATCCTCATTTGAAAGATCAGGAAAAAAGAGTATTTTTTTAATAGTTTCCTTAAAAAGTTACTATATAAATAGTTACTATATAAATAGTTACTATATAAATAGTTACTATATAAATCGTTACTATATAAATCGTTACTATATAAATCGTTACTATATAAATCGTTACTATATAAATCGTTACTATATAAACCGTTACTATATAAATCGTTGTTATATAAATCGTTACTATATAAATCGTTACTATATAAATCTTTACAATATAAATCTTTACAATATAAATCGTTACTATATAAATCGTTACTATATAAATCGTTACTATATAAATCGTTACTATATGAAACTGCCTAAAACTGTTAATGGAAAAGCCCTAGTACTAATTTAGATCCTCATTTGAAAGATCACGAAAAAAGAGTATTTTTTTTAATAGTTTCCTTAAAAAGTTACTATATAAATAGTTACTATATAAATCGTTACTATATAAATCGTTACTATATAAATCGTTACTATATAAATCGTTACTATATGAAACTGCCTAAAACTGTTAATGGAAAAGCCCTAGTACTAATTTAGATCCTCATTTGAAAGATCACGAAAAAAGAGTATTTTTTTTAATAGTTTCCTTAAAAAGTTACTATATAAATAGTTACTATATAACACGTTACTATATAACACGTTACTATATAAATCGTTACTATATAAATCGTTACTATATAAATCGTTACTATATAAATCTTTACTATCTAAATCTTTACTATATAAATCGTTACTATATAAATCGTTACTATATAAATCGTTACTATATAAATCGTTACTATATAAATCGTTACTATATGAAACTGCCTAAAACTGTTAATGGAAAAGCCCTAGTACTAATTTAGATCCTCATTTGAAAGATCACGAAAAAAGAGTATTTTTTTTAATAGTTTCCTTAAAAAGTTACTATATAAATAGTTACTATATAAATCGTTACTATATGAAACTGCCTAAAACTGTTAATGGAAAAGCCCTAGTACTAATTTAGATCCTCATTTGAAAGATCACGAAAAAAGAGTATTTTTTTAATAGTTTCCTTAAAAAGTTACTATATAAATAGTTACTATATAAATAGTTACTATATAAATCGTTACTATATAAATCGTTACTATATAAATCGTTACTATATAAATCGTTACTATATAAATCGTTACTATATAAATCGTTACTATATAAATCGTTACTATATAAATCGTTACTATATAAATCGTTACTATATAAATCGTTACTATATAAATCGTTACTATATAAATCGTTACTATATAAATCTTTACTATATAAATCGTTACTATATAAATCGTTACTATATAAATCGTTACTATATAAATCGTTACTATATGAAACTGCCTAAAACTGTTAATGGAAAAGCCCTAGTACTAATTTAGATCCTCATTTGAAAGATCACGAAAAAATAGTATTTTTTTTAATAGTTTCCTTAAAAAGATACTATATAAATAGTTACTATATAAATAGTTACTATATAAATCGTTACTATATAAATCGTTACTATATAAATCGTTACTATATAAATCGTTACTATATAAATCGTTACTATATGAAACTGCCTAAAACTGTTAATGGAAAAGCCCTAGTACTAATTTAGATCCTCATTTGAAAGATCACGAAAAAAGAGTATTTTTTTTAATAGTTTCCTTAAAAAGTTACTATATAAATAGTTACTATATAAATCGTTACTATATAAATCGTTACTATATAAATCGTTACTATATAAATCGTTACTATATAAATCGTTACTATATAAATCGTTACTATATGAAACTGCCTAAAACTGTTAATGGAAAAGCCCTAGTACTAATTTAGATCCTCATTTGAAAGATCACGAAAAAAGAGTATTTTTTTTAATAGTTTCCTTAAAAAGTTACTATATAAATAGTTACTATATAAATAGTTACTATATAAATCGTTACTATATAAATCGTTACTATATAAATCGTTACTACATAAGTCGTTACTATATAAATCGTTACTATATAAATCGTTACTATACAAATCGTTACTATATAAATCGTTACTATATAAATCTTTACTATATAAATCGTTACTATATAAATCGTTACTATATAAATCGTTACTATATAAATCGTTACTATATGAAACTGCCTAAAACTGTTAATGGAAAAGCCCTAGTACTAATTTAGATCCTCATTTGAAAGATCAGGAAAAAAGAGTATTTTTTTAATAGTTTCCTTAAAAAGTTACTATATAAATAGTTACTATATAAATAGTTACTATATAAATCGTTACTATATAAATCGTTACTATATAAATCGTTACTATATAAATCGTTACTATATAAATCGTTACTATATAAATCGTTGTTATATAAATCGTTACTATATAAATCGTTACTATATAAATCTTTACAATATAAATCTTTACAATATAAATCGTTACTATATAAATCGTTACTATATAAATCGTTACTATATAAATCGTTACTATATGAAACTGCCTAAAACTGTTAATGGAAAAGCCCTAGTACTAATTTAGATCCTCATTTGAAAGATCACGAAAAAAGAGTATTTTTTTTAATAGTTTCCTTAAAAAGTTACTATATAAATAGTTACTATATAAATCGTTACTATATAAATCGTTACTATATAAATCGTTACTATATAAATCGTTACTATATGAAACTGCCTAAAACTGTTAATGGAAAAGCCCTAGTACTAATTTAGATCCTCATTTGAAAGATCACGAAAAAAGAGTATTTTTTTTAATAGTTTCCTTAAAAAGTTACTATATAAATAGTTACTATATAACACGTTACTATATAACACGTTACTATATAAATCGTTACTATATAAATCGTTACTATATAAATCGTTACTATATAAATCGTTACTATATAAATCTTTACTATATAAATCGTTACTATATAAATCGTTACTATATAAATCGTTACTATATAAATCGTTACTATATAAATCGTTACTATATGAAACTGCCTAAAACTGTTAATGGAAAAGCCCTAGTACTAATTTAGATCCTCATTTGAAAGATCACGAAAAAAGAGTATTTTTTTTAATAGTTTCCTTAAAAAGTTACTATATAAATAGTTACTATATAAATCGTTACTATATGAAACTGCCTAAAACTGTTAATGGAAAAGCCCTAGTACTAATTTAGATCCTCATTTGAAAGATCAGGAAAAAAGAGTATTTTTTTAATAGTTTCCTTAAAAAGTTACTATATAAATAGTTACTATATAAATAGTTACTATATAAATCGTTACTATATAAATCGTTACTATATAAATCGTTACTATATAAATCGTTACTATATAAATCGTTACTATATAAATCGTTGTTATATAAATCGTTACTATATAAATCGTTACTATATAAATCTTTACAATATAAATCTTTACAATATAAATCGTTACTATATAAATCGTTACTATATAAATCATTACTATATAAATCGTTACTATATGAAACTGCCTAAAACTGTTAATGGAAAAGCCCTAGTACTAATTTAGATCCTCATTTGAAAGATCACGAAAAAAGAGTATTTTTTTTAATAGTTTCCTTAAAAAGTTACTATATAAATAGTTACTATATAACACGTTACTATATAACACGTTACTATATAAATCGTTACTATATAAATCGTTACTATATAAATCGTTACTATATAAATCGTTACTATATAAATCTTTACTATATAAATCGTTACTATATAAATCGTTACTATATAAATCGTTACTATATAAATCGTTACTATATAAATCGTTACTATATGAAACTGCCTAAAACTGTTAATGGAAAAGCCCTAGTACTAATTTAGATCCTCATTTGAAAGATCACGAAAAAAGAGTATTTTTTTTAATAGTTTCCTTAAAAAGTTACTATATAAATAGTTACTATATAACACGTTACTATATAACACGTTACTATATAAATCGTTACTATATAAATCGTTACTATATAAATCGTTACTATATAAATCGTTACTATATAAATCTTTACTATATAAATCGTTACTATATAAATCGTTACTATATAAATCGTTACTATATAAATCGTTACTATATAAATCGTTACTATATGAAACTGCCTAAAACTGTTAATGGAAAAGCCCTAGTACTAATTTAGATCCTCATTTGAAAGATCACGAAAAAAGAGTATTTTTTTAATAGTTTCCTTAAAAAGTTACTATATAAATAGTTACTATATAAATAGTTACTATATAAATCGTTACTATATAAATCGTTACTATATAAATCGTTACTATATAAATCGTTACTATATAAATCGTTACTATATAAATCGTTACTATATAAATCGTTACTATATAAATCGTTACTATATAAATCGTTACTATATAAATCGTTACTATATAAATCTTTACTATATAAATCGTTACTATATAAATCGTTACTATATAAATCGTTACTATATAAATCGTTACTATATGAAACTGCCTAAAACTGTTAATGGAAAAGCCCTAGTACTAATTTAGATCCTCATTTGAAAGATCACGAAAAAATAGTATTTTTTTTAATAGTTTCCTTAAAAAGATACTATATAAATAGTTACTATATAAATCGTTACTATATAAATCGTTACTATATAAATCGTTACTATATAAATCGTTACTATATGAAACTGCCTAAAACTGTTAATGGAAAAGCCCTAGTACTAATTTAGATCCTCATTTGAAAGATCACGAAAAAAGAGTATTTTTTTTAATAGTTTCCTTAAAAAATTACTATATAAATAGTTACTATATAAATCGTTACTATATAAATCGTTACTATATAAATCATTACTATATAAATCGTTACTATATAAATCGTTACTATATAAATCGTTACTATATGAAACTGCCTAAAACTGTTAATGGAAAAGCCCTAGTACTAATTTAGATCCTCATTTGAAAGATCACGAAAAAAGAGTATTTTTTTTAATAGTTTCCTTAAAAAGTTACTATATAAATAGTTACTATATAAATAGTTACTATATAAATCGTTACTATATAAATCGTTACTATATAAATCGTTACTACATAAATCGTTACTATATAAATCGTTACTATATAAATCGTTACTATACAAATCGTTACTATATAAATCGTTACTATATAAATCTTTACTATATAAATCGTTACTATATAAATCGTTACTATATAAATCGTTACTATATAAATCGTTACTATATGAAACTGCCTAAAACTGTTAATGGAAAAGCCCTAGTACTAATTTAGATCCTCATTTGAAAGATCAGGAAAAAAGAGTATTTTTTTAATAGTTTCCTTAAAAAGTTACTATATAAATAGTTACTATATAAATAGTTACTATATAAATCGTTACTATATAAATCGTTACTATATAAATCGTTACTATATAAATCGTTACTATATAAATCGTTACTATATAAATCGTTGTTATATAAATCGTTACTATATAAATCGTTACTATATAAATCTTTACAATATAAATCTTTACAATATAAATCGTTACTATATAAATCGTTACTATATAAATCGTTACTATATAAATCGTTACTATATGAAACTGCCTAAAACTGTTAATGGAAAAGCCCTAGTACTAATTTAGATCCTCATTTGAAAGATCACGAAAAAAGAGTATTTTTTTTAATAGTTTCCTTAAAAAGTTACTATATAAATAGTTACTATATAAATCGTTACTATATAAATCGTTACTATATAAATCGTTACTATATAAATCGTTACTATATGAAACTGCCTAAAACTGTTAATGGAAAAGCCCTAGTACTAATTTAGATCCTCATTTGAAAGATCACGAAAAAAGAGTATTTTTTTTAATAGTTTCCTTAAAAAGTTACTATATAAATAGTTACTATATAACACGTTACTATATAACACGTTACTATATAAATCGTTACTATATAAATCGTTACTATATAAATCGTTACTATATAAATCGTTACTATATAAATCTTTACTATATAAATCGTTACTATATAAATCGTTACTATATAAATCGTTACTATATAAATCGTTACTATATAAATCGTTACTATATGAAACTGCCTTAAACTGTTAATGGAAAAGCCCTAGTACTAATTTAGATCCTCATTTGAAAGATCACGAAAAAAGAGTATTTTTTTTAATAGTTTCCTTAAAAAGTTACTATATAAATAGTTACTATATAAATCGTTACTATATGAAACTGCCTAAAACTGTTAATGGAAAAGCCCTAGTACTAATTTAGATCCTCATTTGAAAGATCAGGAAAAAAGAGTATTTTTTTAATAGTTTCCTTAAAAAGTTACTATATAAATAGTTACTATATAAATAGTTACTATATAAATCGTTACTATATAAATCGTTACTATATAAATCGTTACTATATAAATCGTTACTATATAAATCGTTACTATATAAATCGTTGTTATATAAATCGTTACTATATAAATCGTTACTATATAAATCTTTACAATATAAATCTTTACAATATAAATCGTTACTATATAAATCGTTACTATATAAATCGTTACTATATAAATCGTTACTATATGAAACTGCCTAAAACTGTTAATGGAAAAGCCCTAGTACTAATTTAGATCCTCATTTGAAAGATCACGAAAAAAGAGTATTTTTTTTAATAGTTTCCTTAAAAAGTTACTATATAAATAGTTACTATATAAATCGTTACTATATAAATCGTTACTATATAAATCGTTACTATATAAATCGTTACTATATGAAACTGCCTAAAACTGTTAATGGAAAAGCCCTAGTACTAATTTAGATCCTCATTTGAAAGATCACGAAAAAAGAGTATTTTTTTTAATAGTTTCCTTAAAAAGTTACTATATAAATAGTTACTATATAACACGTTACTATATAACACGTTACTATATAAATCGTTACTATATAAATCGTTACTATATAAATCGTTACTATATAAATCGTTACTATATAAATCTTTACTATATAAATCGTTACTATATAAATCGTTACTATATAAATCGTTACTATATAAATCGTTACTATATAAATCGTTACTATATAAATCGTTACTATATGAAACTGCCTAAAACTGTTAATGGAAAAGCCCTAGTACTAATTTAGATCCTCATTTGAAAGATCACGAAAAAAGAGTATTTTTTTTAATAGTTTCCTTAAAAAGTTACTATATAAATAGTTACTATATAAATCGTTACTATATGAAACTGCCTAAAACTGTTAATGGAAAAGCCCTAGTACTAATTTAGATCCTCATTTGAAAGATCACGAAAAAAGAGTATTTTTTTAATAGTTTCCTTAAAAAGTTACTATATAAATAGTTACTATATAAATAGTTACTATATAAATCGTTACTATATAAATCGTTACTATATAAATCGTTACTATATAAATCGTTACTATATAAATCGTTACTATATAAATCGTTACTATATAAATCGTTACTATATAAATCGTTACTATATAAATCGTTACTATATAAATCGTTACTATATAAATCGTTACTATATAAATCTTTACTATATAAATCGTTACTATATAAATCGTTACTATATAAATCGTTACTATATAAATCGTTACTATATAAATCGTTACTATATGAAACTGCCTAAAACTGTTAATGGAAAAGCCCTAGTACTAATTTAGATCCTCATTTGAAAGATCACGAAAAAATAGTATTTTTTTTAATAGTTTCCTTAAAAAGATACTATATAAATAGTTACTATATAAATCGTTACTATATAAATCGTTACTATATAAATCGTTACTATATAAATCGTTACTATATAAATCGTTACTATATGAAACTGCCTAAAACTGTTAATGGAAAAGCCCTAGTACTAATTTAGATCCTCATTTGAAAGATCACGAAAAAAGAGTATTTTTTTTAATAGTTTCCTTAAAAAGTTACTAAATAAATAGTTACTATATAAATCGTTACTATATAAATCGTTACTATATAAATCGTTACTATATAAATAGTTACTATATAAATCGTTACTATATAAATCGTTACTATATAAATCGTTACTATATAAATCGTTACTATATAAATCGTTACTATATGAAACTGCCTAAAACTGTTAATGGAAAAGCCCTAGTACTAATTTAGATCCTCATTTGAAAGATCACGAAAAAAGAGTATTTTTTTTTAATACTTTCCTTAAAAAGTTACTATATAAATAGTTACTATATAAATAGTTACTATATAAATCGTTACTATATAAATCGTTACTATATAAATCGTTACTATATAAATCGTTACTATATAAATCGTTACTATATAAATCGTTACTATACAAATCGTTACTATATAAATCTTTACTATATAAATCGTTACTATATAAATCGTTACTATATAAATCGTTACTATATAAATCGTTACTATATAAATCGTTACTATATAAATCGTTACTATATGAAACTGCCTAAAACTGTTAATGGAAAAGCCCTAGTACTAATTTAGATCCTCATTTGAAAGATCACGAAAAAAGAGTATTTTTTTAATAGTTTCCTTAAAAAGTTACTATATAAATAGTTACTATATAAATAGTTACTATATAAATCGTTACTATATAAATCGTTACTATATAAATCGTTACTATATAAATCGTTACTTTATAAATCGTTACTATATAAATCGTTACTATATAAATCGTTACTATATAAACCGTTACTATATAAATCTTTACTATATAAATCATTACTATATAAATCGTTTCTATATAAATCGTTACTATATAAATCGTTACTATATAAATCGTTACTATATGAAACTGCCTAAAACTGTTAATGGAAAAGCCCTAGTACTAATTTAGATCCTCATTTGAAAGATCACGAAAAAAGAGTATTTTTTTAATAGTTTCCTTAAAAAGTTACTATATAAATCGTTACTATATAAATCGTTACTATATAAATCGTTACTATATAAATCGTTACTATATAAATCGTAACTATATAAATCGTTACTATATGAAACTGCCTAAAACTGTTAATGGAAAAGCCCTAGTTCTAATTTAGATCCTCATTTGAAAGATCACGAAAAAAGAGTATTTTTTTTTAATAGTTTCCTTAAAAAGTTACTTTATAAATAGTTACTATATAAATCGTTACTATATAAATCGTTACTATATAAATCGTTACTATATAAATCGTTACTATATAAATCGTTACTATACAAATCGTTACTATATAAATCGTTACTATATAAATCGTTACTATATAAATCGTTACTATATAAATCGTTACTATATAAATCGTTACTATATAAATCGTTACTATATAAATCGTTACTATATAAATCGTTACTATATGAAACTGCCTAAAACTGTTAATGGAAAAGCCCTAGTACTAATTTAGATCCTCATTTGAAAGATCACGAAAAAAGAGTATTTTTTTTAATAGTTTCCTTAAAAAGTTACTATATAAATAGTTACTATATAAATCGTTACTATATAAATCGTTACTATATAAATCGTTACTATATAAATCGTTACTATATAAATCGTTACTATATAAATCGTTACTATATGAAACTGCCTAAAACTGTTAATGGAAAAGCCCTAGTACTAATTTAGATCCTCATTTGAAAGATCACGAAAAAAGAGTATTTTTTTTAATAGTTTCCTTAAAAAGTTACTATATAAATCGTTACTATATAAATCGTTACTATATAAATCGTTACTATATAAATCGTTACTATATAAATCGTTACTATATAAATCGTTACTATATAAATCTTTACTATATAAATCGTTACTATATAAATCGTTACTATATAAATCGTTACTATATAAATCGTTACTATATAAATCGTTACTATATAAATCGTTACTATATGAAACTGCCTAAAACTGTTAATGGAAAAGCCCTAGTACTAATTTAGATCCTCATTTGAAAGATCACGAAAAAAGAGTATTTTTTTAATAGTTTCCTTAAAATGTTTCTATATAAATAGTTACTATATAAATCGTCACTATATAAATCGTTACTATATAAATCGTTACTATATAAATCGTTACTATATAAATCGTTACTATATGAAACTGCCTAAAACTGTTAATGGAAAAGCCGTAGTACTAATTTAGATCCTCATTTGAAAGATCACGAAAAAAGAGTATTTTTTTTAATAGTTTCCTTAAAAAGTTACTATATAAATAGTTACTATATAAATCGTTACTATATGAAACTGCCTAAAACTGTTAATGGAAAAGCCCTAGTACTAATTTAGATCCTCATTTGAAAGATCAGGAAAAAAGAGTATTTTTTTAATAGTTTCCTTAAAAAGTTACTATATAAATAGTTACTATATAAATCGTTACTATATGAAACTGCCTAAAACTGTTAATGGAAAAGCCCTAGTACTAATTTAGATCCTCATTTGAAAGATCACGAAAAAAGAGTATTTTTTTAAATAATTTCCTTAAAAAGTTACTATATAAATAGTTACTATATAAATCGTTACTATATAAATCGTTACTATATAAATCGTTACTATATAAATCGTTACTATATAAATCGTTACTATATAAATCGTTACTATATGAAACTGCCTAAAACTGTTAATGGAAAAGCCCTAGTACTAATTTAGATCCTCTTTTGAAAGATCACGAAAAAAGAGTATTTTTTTTAATAGTTTCCTTAAAAAGTTACTATATAAATAGTTACTATATAAATCGTTACTATATAAATCGTTACTATATAAATCGTTACTATATAAATCGTTACTATATAAATCGTTACTATATAAATCGTTACTATATAAATCGTTACTATATAAATCGTTACTATATAAATCGTTACTATATAAATCTTTACTATATAAATCGTTACTATATAAATCGTTACTATATAAATCGTTACTATATAAATCGTTACTATATGAAACTGCCTAAAACTGTTAATGGAAAAGCCCTAGTACTAATTTAGATCCTCATTTGAAAGATCACGAAAAAAGAGTATTTTTTTTAATAGTTTCCTTAAAAAGTTACTATATAAATAGTTACTATATAAATCGTTACTATATGAAACTGCCTAAAACTGTTAATGGAAAAGCCCTAGTACTAATTTAGATCCTCATTTGAAAGATCAGGAAAAAAGAGTATTTTTTTAATAGTTTCCTTAAAAAGTTACTATATAAATAGTTACTATATAAATAGTTACTATATAAATCGTTACTATATAAATCGTTACTATATAAATCGTTACTATATAAATCGTTACTATATAAATCGTTGTTATATAAATCGTTACTATATAAATCGTTACTATATAAATCTTTACAATATAAATCTTTACAATATAAATCGTTACTATATAAATCGTTACTATATAAATCGTTACTATATAAATCGTTACTATATGAAACTGCCTAAAACTGTTAATGGAAAAGCCCTAGTACTAATTTAGATCCTCATTTGAAAGATCACGAAAAAAGAGTATTTTTTTTAATAGTTTCCTTAAAAAGTTACTATATAAATAGTTACTATATAAATCGTTACTATATAAATCGTTACTATATAAATCGTTACTATATGAAACTGCCTAAAACTGTTAATGGAAAAGCCCTAGTACTAATTTAGATCCTCATTTGAAAGATCACGAAAAAAGAGTATTTTTTTTAATAGTTTCCTTAAAAAGTTACTATATAAATAGTTACTATATAACACGTTACTATATAACACGTTACTATATAAATCGTTACTATATAAATCGTTACTATATAAATCGTTACTATATAAATCGTTACTATATAAATCTTTACTATATAAATCGTTACTATATAAATCGTTACTATATAAATCGTTACTATATAAATCGTTACTATATAAATCTTTACTATATGAAACTGCCTAAAACTGTTAATGGAAAAGCCCTAGTACTAATTTAGATCCTCATTTGAAAGATCACGAAAAAAGAGTATTTTATTAATAGTTTCCTTAAAAAGTTACTATATAAATAGTTACTATATAAATAGTTACTATATGAAACTGCCTAAAACTGTTAATGGAAAAGCCCTAGTACTAATTTAGATCCTCATTTGAAAGATCACGAAAAAAGAGTATTTTTTTAATAGTTTCCTTAAAAAGTTACTATATAAATAGTTACTATATAAATAGTTACTATATAAATCGTTACTATATAAATCGTTACTATATAAATCGTTACTATATAAATCGTTACTATATAAATCGTTACTATATAAATCGTTACTATATAAATCGTTACTATATAAATCGTTACTATATAAATCGTTACTATATAAATCGTTACTATATAAATCGTTACTATATAAATCTTTACTATATAAATCGTTACTATATAAATCGTTACTATATAAATCGTTACTATATAAATCGTTACTATATGAAACTGCCTAAAACTGTTAATGGAAAAGCCCTAGTACTAATTTAGATCCTCATTTGAAAGATCACGAAAAAATAGTATTTTTTTTAATAGTTTCCTTAAAAAGATACTATATAAATAGTTACTATATAAATCGTTACTATATAAATCGTTACTATATAAATCGTTACTATATAAATCGTTACTATATGAAACTGCCTAAAACTGTTAATGGAAAAGCCCTAGTACTAATTTAGATCCTCATTTGAAAGATCACGAAAAAAGAGTATTTTTTTTAATAGTTTCCTTAAAAAGTTACTATATAAATAGTTACTATATAAATCGTTACTATATAAATCGTTACTATATAAATCGTTACTATATAAATCGTTACTATATAAATCGTTACTATATAAATCGTTACTATATGAAACTGCCTAAAACTGTTAATGGAAAAGCCCTAGTACTAATTTAGATCCTCATTTGAAAGATCACGAAAAAAGAGTATTTTTTTTTAATAGTTTCCTTAAAAAGTTACTATATAAATAGTTACTATATAAATAGTTACTATATAAATCGTTACTATATAAATCGTTACTATATAAATCGTTACTATATAAATCGTTACTATATAAATCGTTACTATACAAATCGTTACTATATAAATCGTTACTATATAAATCTTTACTATATAAATCGTTACTATATAAATCGTTACTATATAAATCGTTACTATATAAATCGTTACTATATAAATCGTTACTATATAAATCGTTACTATATGAAACTGCCTAAAACTGTTAATGGAAAAGCCCTAGTACTAATTTAGATCCTCATTTGAAAGATCACGAAAAAAGAGTATTTTTTTAATAGTTTCCTTAAAAAGTTACTATATAAATAGTTACTATATAAATAGTTACTATATAAATCGTTACTATATAAATCGTTACTATATAAATCGTTACTATATAAATCGTTACTTTATAAATCGTTACTATATAAATCGTTACTATATAAATCGTTACTATATAAATCGTTACTATATAAATCTTTACTATATAAATCATTACTATATAAATCGTTACTATATAAATCGTTACTATATAAATCGTTACTATATAAATCGTTACTATATGAAACTGCCTAAAACTGTTAATGGAAAAGCCCTAGTACTAATTTAGATCCTCATTTGAAAGATCACGAAAAAAGAGTATTTTTTTAATAGTTTCCTTAAAAAGTTACTATATAAATCGTTACTATATAAATCGTTACTATATAAATCGTTACTATATAAATCGTTACTATATAAATCGTAACTATATAAATCGTTACTATATGAAACTGCCTAAAACTGTTAATGGAAAAGCCCTAGTTCTAATTTAGATCCTCATTTGAAAGATCACGAAAAAAGAGTATTTTTTTTTAATAGTTTCCTTAAAAAGTTACTATATAAATAGTTACTATATAAATAGTTACTATATAAATCGTTACTATATAAATCGTTACTATATAAATCGTTACTATATAAATCGTTACTATATAAATCGTTACTATACAAATCGTTACTATATAAATCGTTACTATATAAATCGTTACTATATAAATCGTTACTATATAAATCGTTACTATATAAATCGTTACTATATAAATCGTTACTATATAAATCGTTACTATATAAATCGTTACTATATGAAACTGCCTAAAACTGTTAATGGAAAAGCCCTAGTACTAATTTAGATCCTCATTTGAAAGATCACGAAAAAAGAGTATTTTTTTTAATAGTTTCCTTAAAAAGTTACTATATAAATAGTTACTATATAAATCGTTACTATATAAATCGTTACTATATAAATCGTTACTATATAAATCGTTACTATATAAATCGTTACTATATAAATCGTTACTATATAAATCGTTACTATATAAATCGTTACTATATAAATCGTTACTATATAAATCGTTACTATATGAAACTGCCTAAAACTGTTAATGGAAAAGCCCTAGTACTAATTTAGATCCTCATTTGAAAGATCACGAAAAAAGAGTATTTTTTTTAATAGTTTCCTTAAAAAGTTACTATATAAATCGTTACTATATAAATCGTTACTATATAAATCGTTACTATATAAATCGTTACTATATAAATCGTTACTATATAAATCGTTACTATATAAATCGTTACTATACAAATCGTTACTATATAAATCGTTACTATATAAATCTTTACTATATAAATCGTTACTATATAAATCGTTACTATATAAATCGTTACTATATAAATCGTTACTATATAAATCGTTACTATATAAATCGTTACTATATAAATCGTTACTATATAAATCGTTACTATATAAATCGTTACTATATAAATCGTTACTATATGAAACTGCCTAAAACTGTTAATGGAAAAGCCCTAGTACTAATTTAGATCCTCATTTGAAAGATCACGAAAAAAGAGTATTTTTTTTAATAGTTTCCTTAAAAAGTTACTATATAAATAGTTACTATATAAATCGTTACTATATAAATCGTTACTATATAAATCGTTACTATATAAATCGTTACTATATAAATCGTTACTATATAAATCGTTACTATATGAAACTGCCTAAAACTGTTAATGGAAAAGCCCTAGTACTAATTTAGATCCTCATTTGAAAGATCACGAAAAAAGTATTTTTTTTAATAGTTTCCTTAAAAAGATACTATATAAATAGTTACTATATAAATCGTTACTATATAAATCGTTACTATATAAATCGTTACTATATAAATCGTTACTATATGAAACTGCCTAAAACTGTTAATGGAAAAGCCCTAGTACTAATTTAGATCCTCATTTGAAAGATCACGAAAAAAGAGTATTTTTTTAATAGTTTCCTTAAAAAGTTACTATATAAATCGTTACTATATAAATCGTTACTATATAAATCGTTACTATATAAATCGTTACTATATAAATCGTTACTATATAAATCGTAACTATATAAATCGTTACTATATGAAACTGCCTAAAACTGTTAATGGAAAAGCCCTAGTTCTAATTTAGATCCTCATTTGAAAGATCACGAAAAAAGAGTATTTTTTTTTAATAGTTTCCTTAAAAAGTTACTATATAAATAGTTACTATATAAATCGTTACTATATAAATCGTTACTATATAAATCGTTACTATATAAATCGTTACTATATAAATCGTTACTATACAAATCGTTACTATATAAATCGTTACTATATAAATCGTTACTATATAAATCGTTACTATATAAATCGTTACTATATAAATCGTTACTATATAAATCGTTACTATATAAATCGTTACTATATGAAACTGCCTAAAACTGTTAATGGAAAAGCCCTAGTACTAATTTAGATCCTCATTTGAAAGATCACGAAAAAAGAGTATTTTTTTTAATAGTTTCCTTAAAAAGTTACTATATAAATAGTTACTATATAAATCGTTACTATATAAATCGTTACTATATAAATCGTTACTATATAAATCGTTACTATATAAATCGTTACTATATAAATCGTTACTATATAAATCGTTACTATATAAATCGTTACTATATGAAACTGCCTAAAACTGTTAATGGAAAAGCCCTAGTACTAATTTAGATCCTCATTTGAAAGATCACGAAAAAAGAGTATTTTTTTTAATAGTTTCCTTAAAAAGTTACTATATAAATCGTTACTATATAAATCGTTACTATATCAATCGTTACTATATAAATCGTTACTATATAAATCGTTACTATATAAATCGTTACTATATAAATCGTTACTATACAAATCGTTACTATATAAATCGTTACTATATAAATCTTTACTATATAAATCGTTACTATATAAATCGTTACTATATAAATCGTTACTATATAAATCGTTACTATATAAATCGTTACTATATAAATCGTTACTATATAAATCGTTACTATATAAATCGTTACTATATAAATCGTTACTATATAAATCGTTACTATATAAATCGTTACTATATGAAACTGCCTAAAACTGTTAATGGAAAAGCCCTAGTACTAATTTAGATCCTCATTTGAAAGATCACGAAAAAAGAGTATTTTTTTTAATAGTTTCCTTAAAAAGTTACTATATAAATAGTTACTATATAAATCGTTACTATATAAATCGTTACTATATAAATCGTTACTATATAAATCGTTACTATATAAATCGTTACTATATGAAACTGCCTAAAACTGTTAATGGAAAAGCCCTAGTACTAATTTAGATCCTCATTTGAAAGATCACGAAAAAATAGTATTTTTTTTAATAGTTTCCTTAAAAAGATACTATATAAATAGTTACTATATAAATCGTTACTATATAAATCGTTACTATATAAATCGTTACTATATAAATCGTTACTATATGAAACTGCCTAAAACTGTTAATGGAAAAGCCCTAGTACTAATTTAGATCCTCATTTGAAAGATCACGAAAAAAGAGTATTTTTTTTAATAGTTTCCTTAAAAAGTTACTATATAAATAGTTACTATATAAATCGTTACTATATAAATCGTTACTATATAAATCGTTACTATATAAATCGTTACTATATAAATCGTTACTATATAAATCGTTACTATATGAAACTGCCTAAAACTGTTAATGGAAAAGCCCTAGTACTAATTTAGATCCTCATTTGAAAGATCACGAAAAAAGAGTATTTTTTTTAATAGTTTCCTTAAAAAGTTACTATATAAATAGTTACTATATAAATAGTTACTATATAAATCGTTACTATATAAATCGTTACTATATAAATCGTTACTACATAAATCGTTACTATATAAATCGTTACTATATAAATCGTTACTATACAAATCGTTACTATATAAATCGTTACTATATAAATCTTTACTATATAAATCGTTACTATATAAATCGTTACTATATAAATCGTTACTATATAAATCGTTACTATATGAAACTGCCTAAAACTGTTAATGGAAAAGCCCTAGTACTAATTTAGATCCTCATTTGAAAGATCAGGAAAAAAGAGTATTTTTTTAATAGTTTCCTTAAAAAGTTACTATATAAATAGTTACTATATAAATAGTTACTATATAAATCGTTACTATATAAATCGTTACTATATAAATCGTTACTATATAAATCGTTACTATATAAATCGTTACTATATAAATCGTTGTTATATAAATCGTTACTATATAAATCGTTACTATATAAATCTTTACAATATAAATCTTTACAATATAAATCGTTACTATATAAATCGTTACTATATAAATCGTTACTATATAAATCGTTACTATATGAAACTGGCTAAAACTGTTAATGGAAAAGCCCTTGTACTAATTTAGATCCTCATTTGAAAGATCACGAAAAAAGAGTATTTTTTTTAATAGTTTCCTTAAAAAGTTACTATATAAATAGTTACTATATAAATCGTTACTATATAAATCGTTACTATATAAATCGTTACTATATAAATCGTTACTATATGAAACTGCCTAAAACTGTTAATGGAAAAGCCCTAGTACTAATTTAGATCCTCATTTGAAAGATCACGAAAAAAAAGTATTTTTTTTTAAAGTTTCCTTAAAAAGTTACTATATAAATAGTTACTATATAACACGTTACTATATAACACGTTACTATATAAATCGTTACTATATAAATCGTTACTATATAAATCGTTACTATATAAATCGTTACTATATAAATCTTTACTATATAAATCGTTACTATATAAATCGTTACTATATAAATCGTTACTATATAAATCGTTACTATATAAATCGTTACTATCTGAAACTGCCTAAAACTGTTAACGGAAAAGCCCTAGTACTAATTTAGATCCTCATTTGAAAGATCACGAAAAAAGAGTATTTTTTTTAATAGTTTCCTTAAAAAGTTACTATATAAATAGTTACTATATAAATCGTTACTATATGAAACTGCCTAAAACTGTTAATGGAAAAGCCCTAGTACTAATTTAGATCCTCATTTGAAAGATCAGGAAAAAAGAGTATTTTTTTAATAGTTTCCTTAAAAAGTTACTATATAAATAGTTACTATATAAATAGTTACTATATAAATCGTTACTATATAAATCGTTACTATATAAATCGTTACTATATAAATCGTTACTATATAAATCGTTACTATATAAATCGTTGTTATATAAATCGTTACTATATAAATCGTTACTATATAAATCTTTACAATATAAATCTTTACAATATAAATCGTTACTATATAAATCGTTACTATATAAATCGTTACTATATAAATCGTTACTATATGAAACTGCCTAAAACTGTTAATGGAAAAGCCCTAGTACTAATTTAGATCCTCATTTGAAAGATCACGAAAAAAGAGTATTTTTTTTAATAGTTTCCTTAAAAAGTTACTATATAAATAGTTACTATATAAATCGTTACTATATAAATCGTTACTATATAAATCGTTACTATATAAATCGTTACTATATAAATCGTTACTATATGAAACTGCCTAAAACTGTTAATGGAAAAGCCCTAGTACTAATTTAGATCCTCATTTGAAAGATCACGAAAAAAGAGTATTTTTTTTAATAGTTTCCTTAAAAAGTTACTATATAAATAGTTACTATATAACACGTTACTATATAACACGTTACTATATAAATCGTTACTATATAAATCGTTACTATATAAATCGTTACTATATAAATCGTTACTATATAAATCTTTACTATATAAATCGTTACTATATAAATCGTTACTATATAAATCGTTACTATATAAATCGTTACTATATAAATCGTTACTATATGAAACTGCCTAAAACTGTTAATGGAAAAGCCCTAGTACTAATTTAGATCCTCATTTGAAAGATCACGAAAAAATAGTATTTTTTTTAATAGTTTCCTTAAAAAGTTACTATATAAATAGTTACTATATAAATCGTTACTATATGAAACTGCCTAAAACTGTTAATGGAAAAGCCCTAGTACTAATTTAGATCCTCATTTGAAAGATCACGAAAAAAGAGTATTTTTTTAATAGTTTCCTTAAAAAGTTACTATATAAATAGTTACTATATAAATAGTTACTATATAAATCGTTACTATATAAATCGTTACTATATAAATCGTTACTATATAAATCGTTACTATATAAATCGTTACTATATAAATCGTTACTATATAAATCGTTACTATATAAATCGTTACTATATAAATCGTTACTATATAAATCGTTACTATATAAATCGTTACTATATAAATCTTTACTATATAAATCGTTACTATATAAATCGTTACTATATAAATCGTTACTATATAAATCGTTACTATATGAAACTGCCTAAAACTGTTAATGGAAAAGCCCTAGTACTAATTTAGATCCTCATTTGAAAGATCACGAAAAAATAGTATTTTTTTTAATAGTTTCCTTAAAAAGATACTATATAAATAGTTACTATATAAATCGTTACTATATAAATCGTTACTATATAAATCGTTACTATATAAATCGTTACTATATGAAACTGCCTAAAACTGTTAATGGAAAAGCCCTAGTACTAATTTAGATCCTCATTTGAAAGATCACGAAAAAAGAGTATTTTTTTTAATAGTTTCCTTAAAAAGTTACTATATAAATAGTTACTATATAAATCGTTACTATATAAATCGTTACTATATAAATCGTTACTATATAAATCGTTACTATATAAATCGTTACTATATAAATCGTTACTATATGAAACTGCCTAAAACTGTTAATGGAAAAGCCCTAGTACTAATTTAGATCCTCATTTGAAAGATCACGAAAAAAGAGTATTTTTTTAATAGTTTCCTTAAAAAGTTACTATATAAATAGTTACTATATAAATAGTTACTATATAAATCGTTACTATATAAATCGTTACTATATAAATCGTTACTATATAAATCGTTACTATATAAATCGTTACTATATAAATCGTTGTTATATAAATCGTTACTATATAAATCGTTACTATATAAATCTTTACAATATAAATCTTTACAATATAAATCGTTACTATATAAATCGTTACTATATAAATCGTTACTATATAAATCGTTACTATATGAAACTGCCTAAAACTGTTAATGGAAAAGCCCTAGTACTAATTTAGATCCTCATTTGAAAGATCACGAAAAAAGAGTATTTTTTTTAATAGTTTCCTTAAAAAGTTACTATATAAATAGTTACTATATAAATCGTTACTATATAAATCGTTACTATATAAATCGTTACTATATAAATCGTTACTATATAAATCGTTACTATATGAAACTGCCTAAAACTGTTAATGGAAAAGCCCTAGTACTAATTTAGATCCTCATTTGAAAGATCACGAAAAAAGAGTATTTTTTTTAATAGTTTCCTTAAAAAGTTACTATATAAATAGTTACTATATAACACGTTACTATATAACACGTTACTATATAAATCGTTACTATATAAATCGTTACTATATAAATCGTTACTATATAAATCGTTACTATATAAATCGTTACTATATAAATCTTTACTATATAAATCGTTACTATATAAATCGTTACTATATAAATCGTTACTATATAAATCGTTACTATATAAATCGTTACTATATGAAACTGCCTAAAACTGTTAATGGAAAAGCCCTAGTACTAATTTAGATCCTCATTTGAAAGATCACGAAAAAAGAGTATTTTTTTTAATAGTTTCCTTAAAAAGTTACTATATAAATAGTTACTATATAAATCGTTACTATATGAAACTGCCTAAAACTGTTAATGGAAAAGCCCTAGTACTAATTTAGATCCTCATTTGAAAGATCAGGAAAAAAGAGTATTTTTTTAATAGTTTCCTTAAAAAGTTACTATATAAATAGTTACTATATAAATAGTTACTATATAAATAGTTACTATATAAATCGTTACTATATAAATCGTTACTATATAAATCGTTACTATATAAATCGTTACTATATAAATCGTTACTATATAAATCGTTACTATATAAATCGTTGTTATATAAATCGTTACTATATAAATCGTTACTATATAAATCTTTACAATATAAATCTTTACAATATAAATCGTTACTATATAAATCGTTACTATATAAATCGTTACTATATAAATCGTTACTATATGAAACTGCCTAAAACTGTTAATGGAAAAGCCCTAGTACTAATTTAGATCCTCATTTGAAAGATCACGAAAAAAGAGTATTTTTTTTAATAGTTTCCTTAAAAAGTTACTATATAAATAGTTACTATATAAATCGTTAGTATATAAATCGTTACTATATAAATCGTTACTATATAAATCGTTACTATATGAAACTGCCTAAAACTGTTAATGGAAAAGCCCTAGTACTAATTTAGATCCTCATTTGAAAGATCACGAAAAAAGAGTATTTTTTTTAATAGTTTCCTTAAAAAGTTACTATATAAATAGTTACTATATAACACGTTACTATATAACACGTTACTATATAAATCGTTACTATATAAATCGTTACTATATAAATCGTTACTATATAAATCGTTACTATATAAATCTTTACTATATAAATCGTTACTATATAAATCGTTACTATATAAATCGTTACTATATAAATCGTTACTATATAAATCGTTACTATATGAAACTGCCTAAAACTGTTAATGGAAAAGCCCTAGTACTAATTTAGATCCTCATTTGAAAGATCACGAAAAAAGAGTATTTTTTTTAATAGTTTCCTTAAAAAGTTACTATATAAATAGTTACTATATAAATCGTTACTATATGAAACTGCCTAAAACTGTTAATGGAAAAGCCCTAGTACTAATTTAGATCCTCATTTGAAAGATCACGAAAAAAGAGTATTTTTTTAATAGTTTCCTTAAAAAGTTACTATATAAATAGTTACTATATAAATAGTTACTATATAAATCGTTACTATATAAATCGTTACTATATAAATCGTTACTATATAAATCGTTACTATATAAATCGTTACTATATAAATCGTTACTATATAAATCGTTACTATATAAATCGTTACTATATAAATCGTTACTATATAAATCGTTACTATATAAATCGTTACTATATAAATCGTTACTATATAAATCTTTACTATATAAATCGTTACTATATAAATCGTTACTATATAAATCGTTACTATATAAATCGTTACTATATGAAACTGCCTAAAACTGTTAATGGAAAAGCCCTAGTACTAATTTAGATCCTCATTTGAAAGATCACGAAAAAATAGTATTTTTTTTAATAGTTTCCTTAAAAAGATACTATATAAATAGTTACTATATAAATAGTTACTATATAAATCGTTACTATATAAATCGTTACTATATAAATCGTTACTATATAAATCGTTACTATATAAATCGTTACTATATGAAACTGCCTAAAACTGTTAATGGAAAAGCCCTAGTACTAATTTAGATCCTCATTTGAAAGATCACGAAAAAAGAGTATTTTTTTTAATAGTTTCCTTAAAAAGTTACTATATAAATAGTTACTATATAAATCGTTACTATATAAATCGTTACTATATAAATCGTTACTATATAAATCGTTACTATATAAATCGTTACTATATGAAACTGCCTAAAACTGTTAATGGAAAAGCCCTAGTACTAATTTAGATCCTCATTTGAAAGATCACGAAAAAAGAGTATTTTTTTTAATAGTTTCCTTAAAAAGTTACTATATAAATAGTTACTATATAAATAGTTACTATATAAATCGTTACTATATAAATCGTTACTATATAAATCGTTACTACATAAGTCGTTACTATATAAATCGTTACTATATAAATCGTTACTATACAAATCGTTACTATATAAATCGTTACTATATAAATCTTTACTATATAAATCGTTACTATATAAATCGTTACTATATAAATCGTTACTATATAAATCGTTACTATATGAAACTGCCTAAAACTGTTAATGGAAAAGCCCTAGTACTAATTTAGATCCTCATTTGAAAGATCAGGAAAAAAGAGTATTTTTTTAATAGTTTCCTTAAAAAGTTACTATATAAATAGTTACTATATAAATAGTTACTATATAAATAGTTACTATATAAATCGTTACTATATAAATCGTTACTATATAAATCGTTACTATATAAATCGTTACTATATAAATCGTTACTATATAAATCGTTGTTATATAAATCGTTACTATATAAATCGTTACTATATAAATCTTTACAATATAAATCTTTACAATATAAATCGTTACTATATAAATCGTTACTATATAAATCGTTACTATATAAATCGTTACTATATGAAACTGCCTAAAACTGTTAATGGAAAAGCCCTAGTACTAATTTAGATCCTCATTTGAAAGATCACGAAAAAAGAGTATTTTTTTTAATAGTTTCCTTAAAAAGTTACTATATAAATAGTTACTATATAAATCGTTACTATATAAATCGTTACTATATAAATCGTTACTATATAAATCGTTACTATATGAAACTGCCTAAAACTGTTAATGGAAAAGCCCTAGTACTAATTTAGATCCTCATTTGAAAGATCACGAAAAAAGAGTATTTTTTTTAATAGTTTCCTTAAAAAGTTACTATATAAATAGTTACTATATAACACGTTACTATATAACACGTTACTATATAAATCGTTACTATATAAATCGTTACTATATAAATCGTTACTATATAAATCGTTACTATATAAATCTTTACTATATAAATCGTTACTATATAAATCGTTACTATATAAATCGTTACTATATAAATCGTTACTATATAAATCGTTACTATATGAAACTGCCTAAAACTGTTAATGGAAAAGCCCTAGTACTAATTTAGATCCTCATTTGAAAGATCACGAAAAAAGAGTATTTTTTTAATAGTTTCCTTAAAAAGTTACTATATAAATAGTTACTATATAAATCGTTACTATATGAAACTGCCTAAAACTGTTAATGGAAAAGCCCTAGTACTAATTTAGATCCTCATTTGAAAGATCAGGAAAAAAGAGTATTTTTTTAATAGTTTCCTTAAAAAGTTACTATATAAATAGTTACTATATAAATAGTTACTATATAAATCGTTACTATATAAATCGTTACTATATAAATCGTTACTATATAAATCGTTACTATATAAATCGTTGTTATATAAATCGTTACTATATAAATCGTTACTATATAAATCTTTACAATATAAATCTTTACAATATAAATCGTTACTATATAAATCGTTACTATATAAATCGTTACTATATAAATCGTTACTATATGAAACTGCCTAAAACTGTTAATGGAAAAGCCCTAGTACTCATTTAGATCCTCATTTGAAAGATCACGAAAAAAGAGTATTTTTTTTAATAGTTTCCTTAAAAAGTTACTATATAAATAGTTACTATATAACACGTTACTATATAACACGTTACTATATAAATCGTTACTATATAAATCGTTACTATATAAATCGTTACTATATAAATCGTTACTATATAAATCTTTACTATATAAATCGTTACTATATAAATCGTTACTATATAAATCGTTACTATATAAATCGTTACTATATAAATCGTTACTATATGAAACTGCCTAAAACTGTTAATGGAAAAGCCCTAGTACTAATTTAGATCCTCATTTGAAAGATCACGAAAAAAGAGTATTTTTTTTAATAGTTTCCTTAAAAAGTTACTATATAAATAGTTACTATATAACACGTTACTATATAACACGTTACTATATAAATCGTTACTATATAAATCGTTACTATATAAATCGTTACTATATAAATCGTTACTATATAAATCTTTACTATATAAATCGTTACTATATAAATCGTTACTATATAAATCGTTACTATATAAATCGTTACTATATAAATCGTTACTATATGAAACTGCCTAAAACTGTTAATGGAAAAGCCCTAGTACTAATTTAGATCCTCATTTGAAAGATCACGAAAAAAGAGTATTTTTTTAATAGTTTCCTTAAAAAGTTACTATATAAATAGTTACTATATAAATAGTTACTATATAAATCGTTACTATATAAATCGTTACTATATAAATCGTTACTATATAAATCGTTACTATATAAATCGTTACTATATAAATCGTTACTATATAAATCGTTACTATATAAATCTTTACTATATAAATCGTTACTATATAAATCGTTACTATATAAATCTTTACTATATAAATCGTTACTATATAAATCGTTACTATATAAATCGTTACTATATAAATCGTTACTATATGAAACTGCCTAAAACTGTTAATGGAAAAGCCCTAGTACTAATTTAGATCCTCATTTGAAAGATCACGAAAAAATAGTATTTTTTTTAATAGTTTCCTTAAAAAGATACTATATAAATAGTTACTATATAAATCGTTACTATATAAATCGTTACTATATAAATCGTTACTATATAAATCGTTACTATATGAAACTGCCTAAAACTGTTAATGGAAAAGCCCTAGTACTAATTTAGATCCTCATTTGAAAGATCACGAAAAAAGAGTATTTTTTTTAATAGTTTCCTTAAAAAGTTACTATATAAATAGTTACTATATAAATCGTTACTATATAAATCGTTACTATATAAATCATTACTATATAAATCGTTACTATATAAATCGTTACTATATAAATCGTTACTATATGAAACTGCCTAAAACTGTTAATGGAAAAGCCCTAGTACTAATTTAGATCCTCATTTGAAAGATCACGAAAAAAGAGTATTTTTTTTAATAGTTTCCTTAAAAAGTTACTATATAAATAGTTACTATATAAATAGTTACTATATAAATCGTTACTATATAAATCGTTACTATATAAATCGTTACTACATAAATCGTTACTATATAAATCGTTACTATACAAATCGTTACTATACAAATCGTTACTATATAAATCGTTACTATATAAATCTTTACTATATAAATCGTTACTATATAAATCGTTACTATATAAATCGTTACTATATAAATCGTTACTATATGAAACTGCCTAAAACTGTTAATGGAAAAGCCCTAGTACTAATTTAGATCCTCATTTGAAAGATCAGGAAAAAAGAGTATTTTTTTAATAGTTTCCTTAAAAAGTTACTATATAAATAGTTACTATATAAATAGTTACTATATAAATCGTTACTATATAAATCGTTACTATATAAATCGTTACTATATAAATCGTTACTATATAAATCGTTACTATATAAATCGTTGTTATATAAATCGTTACTATATAAATCGTTACTATATAAATCTTTACAATATAAATCTTTACAATATAAATCGTTACTATATAAATCGTTACTATATAAATCGTTACTATATAAATCGTTACTATATGAAACTGCCTAAAACTGTTAATGGAAAAGCCCTAGTACTAATTTAGATCCTCATTTGAAAGATCACGAAAAAAGAGTATTTTTTTTAATAGTTTCCTTAAAAAGTTACTATATAAATAGTTACTATATAAATCGTTACTATATAAATCGTTACTATATAAATCGTTACTATATAAATCGTTACTATATAAATCGTTACTATATAAATCGTTACTATATGAAACTGCCTAAAACTGTTAATGGAAAAGCCCTAGTACTAATTTAGATCCTCATTTGAAAGATCACGAAAAAAGAGTATTTTTTTTAATAGTTTCCTTAAAAAGTTACTATATAAATAGTTACTATATAACACGTTACTATATAACACGTTACTATATAAATCGTTACTATATAAATCGTTACTATATAAATCGTTACTATATAAATCGTTACTATATAAATCTTTACTATATAAATCGTTACTATATAAATCGTTACTATATAAATCGTTACTATATAAATCGTTACTATATAAATCGTTACTATATGAAACTGCCTTAAACTGTTAATGGAAAAGCCCTAGTACTAATTTAGATCCTCATTTGAAAGATCACGAAAAAAGAGTATTTTTTTTAATAGTTTCCTTAAAAAGTTACTATATAAATAGTTACTATATAAATCGTTACTATATGAAACTGCCTAAAACTGTTAATGGAAAAGCCCTAGTACTAATTTAGATCCTCATTTGAAAGATCAGGAAAAAAGAGTATTTTTTTAATAGTTTCCTTAAAAAGTTACTATATAAATAGTTACTATATAAATAGTTACTATATAAATCGTTACTATATAAATCGTTACTATATAAATCGTTACTATATAAATCGTTACTATATAAATCGTTACTATATAAATCGTTGTTATATAAATCGTTACTATATAAATCGTTACTATATAAATCTTTACAATATAAATCTTTACAATATAAATCGTTACTATATAAATCGTTACTATATAAATCGTTACTATATAAATCGTTACTATATGAAACTGCCTAAAACTGTTAATGGAAAAGCCCTAGTACTAATTTAGATCCTCATTTGAAAGATCACGAAAAAAGAGTATTTTTTTTAATAGTTTCCTTAAAAAGTTACTATATAAATAGTTACTATATAAATCGTTACTATATAAATCGTTACTATATAAATCGTTACTATATAAATCGTTACTATATGAAACTGCCTAAAACTGTTAATGGAAAAGCCCTAGTACTAATTTAGATCCTCATTTGAAAGATCACGAAAAAAGAGTATTTTTTTTAATAGTTTCCTTAAAAAGTTACTATATAAATAGTTACTATATAACACGTTACTATATAACACGTTACTATATAAATCGTTACTATATAAATCGTTACTATATAAATCGTTACTATATAAATCGTTACTATATAAATCTTTACTATATAAATCGTTACTATATAAATCGTTACTATATAAATCGTTACTATATAAATCGTTACTATATAAATCGTTACTATATGAAACTGCCTAAAACTGTTAATGGAAAAGCCCTAGTACTAATTTAGATCCTCATTTGAAAGATCACGAAAAAAGAGTATTTTTTTAATAGTTTCCTTAAAAAGTTACTATATAAATAGTTACTATATAAATCGTTACTATATGAAACTGCCTAAAACTGTTAATGGAAAAGCCCTAGTACTAATTTAGATCCTCATTTGAAAGATCACGAAAAAAGAGTATTTTTTTAATAGTTTCCTTAAAAAGTTACTATATAAATAGTTACTATATAAATAGTTACTATATAAATCGTTACTATATAAATCGTTACTATATAAATCGTTACTATATAAATCGTTACTATATAAATCGTTACTATATAAATCGTTACTATATAAATCGTTACTATATAAATCGTTACTATATAAATCGTTACTATATAAATCGTTACTATATAAATCTTTACTATATAAATCGTTACTATATAAATCGTTACTATATAAATCGTTACTATATAAATCGTTACTATATAAATCGTTACTATATGAAACTGCCTAAAACTGTTAATGGAAAAGCCCTAGTACTCATTTAGATCCTCATTTGAAAGATCACGAAAAAATAGTATTTTTTTTAATAGTTTCCTTAAAAAGATACTATATAAATAGTTACTATATAAATCGTTACTATATAAATCGTTACTATATAAATCGTTACTATATAAATCGTTACTATATGAAACTGCCTAAAACTGTTAATGGAAAAGCCCTAGTACTAATTTAGATCCTCATTTGAAAGATCACGAAAAAAGAGTATTTTTTTTAATAGTTTCCTTAAAAAGTTACTAAATAAATAGTTACTATATAAATCGTTACTATATAAATCGATACTATATAAATCGTTACTATATAAATAGTTACTATATAAATCGTTACTATATAAATCGTTACTATATAAATCGTTACTATATAAATCGTTACTATATAAATCGTTACTATATGAAACTGCCTAAAACTGTTAATGGAAAAGCCCTAGTACTAATTTAGATCCTCATTTGAAAGATCACGAAAAAAGAGTATTTTTTTTTAATACTTTCCTTAAAAAGTTACTATATAAATAGTTACTATATAAATAGTTACTATATAAATCGTTACTATATAAATCGTTACTATATAAATCGTTACTATATAAATCGTTACTATATAAATCGTTACTATATAAATCGTTACTATACAAATCGTTACTATATAAATCTTTACTATATAAATCGTTACTATATAAATCGTTACTATATAAATCGTTACTATATAAATCGTTACTATATAAATCGTTACTATATAAATCGTTACTATATGAATCTGCCTAAAACTGTTAATGGAAAAGCCCTAGTACTAATTTAGATCCTCATTTGAAAGATCACGAAAAAAGAGTATTTTTTTAATAGTTTCCTTAAAAAGTTACTATATAAATAGTTACTATATAAATAGTTACTATATAAATAGTTACTATATAAATCGTTACTATATAAATCGTTACTATATAAATCGTTACTTTATAAATCGTTACTTTATAAATCGTTACTATATAAATCGTTACTATATAAATCGTTACTATATAAACCGTTACTATATAAATCTTTACTATATAAATCATTACTATATAAATCGTTTCTATATAAATCGTTACTATATAAATCGTTACTATATAAATCGTTACTATATGAAACTGCCTAAAACTGTTAATGGAAAAGCCCTAGTACTAATTTAGATCCTCATTTGAAAGATCACGAAAAAAGAGTATTTTTTTAATAGTTTCCTTAAAAAGTTACTATATAAATCGTTACTATATAAATCGTTACTATATAAATCGTTACTATATAAATCGTTACTATATAAATCGTAACTATATAAATCGTTACTATATGAAACTGCCTAAAACTGTTAATGGAAAAGCCCTAGTTCTAATTTAGATCCTCATTTGAAAGATCACGAAAAAAGAGTATTTTTTTTTAATAGTTTCCTTAAAAAGTTACTTTATAAATAGTTACTATATAAATCGTTACTATATAAATCGTTACTATATAAATCGTTACTATATAAATCGTTACTATATAAATCGTTACTATACAAATCGTTACTATATAAATCGTTACGATATAAATCGTTACTATATAAATCGTTACTATATAAATCGTTACTATATAAATCGTTACTATATAAATCGTTACTATATAAATCGTTACTATATGAAACTGCCTAAAACTGTTAATGGAAAAGCCCTAGTACTAATTTAGATCCTCATTTGAAAGATCACGAAAAAAGAGTATTTTTTTTAATAGTTTCCTTAAAAAGTTACTATATAAATCGTTACTATATAAATCGTTACTATATAAATCGTTACTATATAAATCGTTACTATATAAATCGTTACTATATAAATCGTTACTATATAAATCTTTACTATATAAATCGTTACTATATAAATCGTTACTATATAAATCGTTACTATATAAATCGTTACTATATAAATCGTTACTATATAAATCGTTACTATATGAAACTGCCTAAAACTGTTAATGGAAAAGCCCTAGTACTAATTTAGATCCTCATTTGAAAGATCACGAAAAAAGAGTATTTTTTTAATAGTTTCCTTAAAATGTTTCTATATAAATAGTTACTATATAAATAGTTACTATATAAATCGTTACTATATGAAACTGCCTAAAACTGTTAATGGAAAAGCCCTAGTACTAATTTAGATCCTCATTTGAAAGATCACGAAAAAATAGTATTTTTTTAATAGTTTCCTTAAAAAGTTACTGTATAAATAGTTACTATATAAATAGTTACTATATAAATCGTTACTATATAAATCGTTACTATATAAATCGTTACTATATAAATCGTTACTATATAAATCGTTACTATATAAATCGTTACTATATAAATCGTTACTATATAAATCGTTACTATATAAATCGTTACTATATAAATCTTTACTATATAAATCGTTACTATATAAATCGTTACTATATAAATCGTTACTATATAAATCTTTACTATATAAATCGTTACTATATAAATCGTTACTATATAAATCGTTACTATATGAAACTGCCTAAAACTGTTAATGGAAAAGCCCTAGTACTAATTTAGATCCTCATTTGAAAGATCACGAAAAAAGAGTATTTTTTTTAATAGTTTCCTTAAAAAGTTACTATATAAATAGTTACTATATAAATAGTTACTATATAAATCGTTACTATATAAATCGTTACTATATAAATCGTTACTACATAAATCGTTACTATATAAATCGTTACTATATAAATCGTTACTATATAAATCGTTACTATACAAATCGTTACTATATAAATCGTTACTATATAAATCTTTACTATATAAATCGTTACTATATAAATCGTTACTATATAAATCGTTACTATATAAATCGTTACTATATGAAACTGCCTAAAACTGTTAATGGAAAAGCACTAGTACTAATTTAGATCCTCATTTGAAAGATCACGAAAAAAGAGTATTTTTTTAATAGTTTCCTTAAAAAGTTACTATATAAATCGTTACTATATAAATAGTTACTATATAAATCGTTACTATATAAATCGTTACTATATAAATCGTTACTATATAAATCGTTACTATATAAATCGTTACTATATAAATCGTTACTATATAAATCGTTACTATATAAATCGTTACTATATAAATCTTTACTATATAAATCGTTACTATATAAATCGTTACTATATAAATCGTTACTATATAAATCGTTACTATATGAAACTGCCTAAAACTGTTAATGGAAAAGCCCTAGTACTAATTTAGATCCTCATTTGAAAGATCACGAAAAAAGAGTATTTTTTTTAATAGTTTCCTTAAAAAGTTACTATATAAATAGTTACTATATAAATCGTTACTATATAAATCGTTACTTTATAAATCATTACTATATGAAACTGCCTAAAACTGTTAATGGAAAAGCCCTAGTACTAATTTAGATCCTCATTTGAAAGATCACGAAAAAAGAGTATTTTTTTTTAATAGTTTCCTTAAAAAGTTACTATATAAATAGTTACTATATAAATCGTTACTATATAAATCGTTACTATATAAATCGTTACTATATAAATCGTTACTATATAAATCGTTACTATACAAATCGTTACTATATAAATCGTTACTATATAAATCTTTACTATATAAATCGTTACTATATAAATCGTTACTATATAAATCGTTACTATATAAATCGTTACTATATAAATCGTTACTATATAAATCGTTACTATATGAAACTGCCTAAAACAGTTAATGGAAAAGCCCTAGTACTAATTTAGATCCTCATTTGAAAGATCACGAAAAAAGAGTATTTTTTTAATAGTCTCCTTAAAAAGTTACTATATAAATAGTTACTATATAAATAGTTACTATATAAATCGTTACTATATAAATCGTTACTATATAAATCGTTACTATATAAATCGTTACTATATAAATCTTTACTATATAAATCGTTACTATATAAATCGTTACTATATAAATCGTTACTATATAAATCGTTACTATATAAATCGTTACTATATAAATCGTTACTATATGAAACTGCCTAAAACTGTTAATGGAAAAGCCCTAGTACTAATTTAGATCCTCATTTGAAAGATCACGAAAAAAGAGTATTTTTTTAATAGTTTCCTTAAAAAGTTACTATATAAATAGTTACTATATAAATAGTTACTATATAAATCGTTACTATATAAATCGTTACTATATAAATCGTTACTATATAAATCGTTACTATATAAATCGTTACTATATAAATCGTTACTATATAAATCGTTACTATATAAATCGTTACTATATAAATCGTTACTATATAAATCGTTACTATATAAATCTTTACTATATAAATCGTTACTATATAAATCGTTACTATATAAATCGTTACTATATAAATCGTTACTATATAAATCGTTACTATATGAAACTGCCTAAAACTGTTAATGGAAAAGCCCTAGTACTAATTAAGATCCTCATTTGAAAGATCACGAAAAAATAGTATTTTTTTTAATAGTTTCCTTAAAAAGATACTATATAAATAGTTACTATATAAATCGTTACTATATAAATCGTTACTATATAAATCGTTACTATATAAATCGTTACTATATGAAACTGCCTAAAACTGTTAATGGAAAAGCCCTAGTACTAATTTAGATCCTCATTTGAAAGATCACGAAAAAAGAGTATTTTTTTTAATAGTTTCCTTAAAAAGTTACTAAATAAATAGTTACTATATAAATCGTTACTATATAAATCGTTACTATATAAATCGTTACTATATAAATAGTTACTATATAAATCGTTACTATATAAATCGTTACTATATAAATCGTTACTATATAAATCGTTACTATATGAAACTGCCTAAAACTGTTAATGGAAAAGCCCTAGTACTAATTTAGATCCTCATTTGAAAGATCACGAAAAAAGAGTATTTTTTTTAATAGTTTCCTTAAAAAGTTACTATATAAATAGTTACTATATAAATAGTTACTATATAAATCGTTACTATATAAATCGTTACTATATAAATCGTTACTATATAAATCGTTACTATATAAATCGTTACTATACAAATCGTTACTATATAAATCTTTACTATATAAATCGTTACTATATAAATCGTTACTATATAAATCGTTACTATATAAATCGTTACTATATAAATCGTTACTATATAAATCGTTACTATATGAAACTGCCTAAAACTGTTAATGGAAAAGCCCTAGTACTAATTTAGATCCTCATTTGAAAGATCACGAAAAAAGAGTATTTTTTTAATAGTTTCCTTAAAAAGTTACTATATAAATAGTTACTATATAAATAGTTACTATATAAATCGTTACTATATAAATCGTTACTATATAAATCGTTACTTTATAAATCGTTACTATATAAATCGTTACTATATAAATCGTTACTATATAAACCGTTACTATATAAATCTTTACTATATAAATCATTACTATATAAATCGTTTCTATATAAATCGTTACTATATAAATCGTTACTATATAAATCGTTACTATATAAATCGTTACTATATGAAACTGCCTAAAACTGTTAATGGAAAAGCCCTAGTACTAATTTAGATCCTCATTTGAAAGATCACGAAAAAAGAGTATTTTTTTAATAGTTTCCTTAAAAAGTTACTATATAAATCGTTACTATATAAATCGTTACTATATAAATCGTTACTATATAAATCGTTACTATATAAATCGTAACTATATAAATCGTTACTATATGAAACTGCCTAAAACTGTTAATGGAAAAGCCCTAGTTCTAATTTAGATCCTCATTTGAAAGATCACGAAAAAAGAGTATTTTTTTTTAATAGTTTCCTTAAAAAGTTACTTTATAAATAGTTACTATATAAATCGTTACTATATAAATCGTTACTATATAAATCATTACTATATAAATCGTTACTATATAAATCGTTACTATACAAATCGTTACTATATAAATCGTTACTATATAAATCGTTACTATATAAATCGTTACTATATAAATCGTTACTATATAAATCGTTACTATATAAATCGTTACTATATAAATCGTTACTATATGAAACTGCCTAAAACTGTTAATGGAAAAGCCCTAGTACTAATTTAGATCCTCATTTGAAAGATCACGAAAAAAGAGTATTTTTTTTAATAGTTTCCTTAAAAAGTTACTATATAAATAGTTACTATATAAATCGTTACTATATAAATCGTTACTATATAAATCGTTACTATATAAATCGTTACTATATAAATCGTTACTATATAAATCGTTACTATATAAATCGTTACTATATAAATCGTTACTATATGAAACTGCCTAAAACTGTTAATGGAAAAGCCCTAGTACTAATTTAGATCCTCATTTGAAAGATCACGAAAAAAGAGTATTTTTTTTAATAGTTTCCTTAAAAAGTTACTATATAAATCGTTACTATATAAATCGTTACTATATAAATCGTTACTATATAAATCGTTACTATATAAATCGTTACTATATAAATCGTTACTATATAAATCTTTACTATATAAATCGTTACTATATAAATCGTTACTATATAAATCGTTACTATATAAATCGTTACTATATAAATCGTTACTATATAAATCGTTACTATATGAAACTGCCTAAAACTGTTAATGGAAAAGCCCTAGTACTAATTTAGATCCTCATTTGAAAGATCACGAAAAAAGAGTATTTTTTTAATAGTTTCCTTAAAATGTTTCTATATAAATAGTTACTATATAAATCGTTACTATATAAATCGTTACTATATAAATCGTTACTATATAAATCGTTACTATATAAATCGTTACTATATGAAACTGCCTAAAACTGTTAATGGAAAAGCCCTAGTACTAATTTAGATCCTCATTTGAAAGATCACGAAAAAAGAGTATTTTTTTTAATAGTTTCCTTAAAAAGTTACTATATAAATAGTTACTATATAAATCGTTACTATATGAAACTGCCTAAAACTGTTAATGGAAAAGCCCTAGTACTAATTTAGATCCTCATTTGAAAGATCACGAAAAAATAGTATTTTTTTAATAGTTTCCTTAAAAAGTTACTGTATAAATAGTTACTATATAAATAGTTACTATATAAATCGTTACTATATAAATCGTTACTATATAAATCGTTACTATATAAATCGTTACTATATAAATCGTTACTATATAAATCGTTACTATATAAATCGTTACTATATAAATCGTTACTATATAAATCTTTACTATATAAATCGTTACTATATAAATCGTTACTATATAAATCGTTACTATATAAATCTTTACTATATAAATCGTTACTATATAAATCGTTACTATATAAATCGTTACTATATGAAACTGCCTAAAACTGTTAATGGAAAAGCCCTAGTACTAATTTAGATCCTCATTTGAAAGATCACGAAAAAAGAGTATTTTTTTTAATAGTTTCCTTAAAAAGTTACTATATAAATAGTTACTATATAAATAGTTACTATATAAATCGTTACTATATAAATCGTTACTATATAAATCGTTACTACATAAATCGTTACTATATAAATCGTTACTATATAAATCGTTACTATACAAATCGTTACTATATAAATCGTTACTATATAAATCTTTACTATATAAATCGTTACTATATAAATCGTTACTATATAAATCGTTACTATATAAATCGTTACTATATGAAACTGCCTAAAACTGTTAATGGAAAAGCCCTAGTACTAATTTAGATCCTCATTTGAAAGATCACGAAAAAAGAGTATTTTTTTAATAGTTTCCTTAAAAAGTTACTATATAAATCGTTACTATATAAATAGTTACTATATAAATCGTTACTATATAAATCGTTACTATATAAATCGTTACTATATAAATCGTTACTATATAAATCGTTACTATATAAATCGTTACTATATAAATCGTTACTATATAAATCGTTACTATATAAATCTTTACTATATAAATCGTTACTATATAAATCGTTACTATATAAATCGTTACTATATAAATCGTTACTATATGAAACTGCCTAAAACTGTTAATGGAAAAGCCCTAGTACTAATTTAGATCCTCATTTGAAAGATCACGAAAAAAGAGTATTTTTTTTAATAGTTTCCTTAAAAAGTTACTATATAAATAGTTACTATATAAATCGTTACTATATAAATCGTTACTTTATAAATCATTACTATATGAAACTGCCTAAAACTGTTAATGGAAAAGCCCTAGTACTAATTTAGATCCTCATTTGAAAGATCACGAAAAAAGAGTATTTTTTTTTAATAGTTTCCTTAAAAAGTTACTATATAAATAGTTACTATATAAATCGTTACTATATAAATCGTTACTATATAAATCGTTACTATATAAATCGTTACTATATAAATCGTTACTATACAAATCGTTACTATATAAATCGTTACTATATAAATCTTTACTATATAAATCGTTACTATATAAATCGTTACTATATAAATCGTTACTATATAAATCGTTACTATATAAATCGTTACTATATGAAACTGCCTAAAACAGTTAATGGAAAAGCCCTAGTACTAATTTAGATCCTCATTTGAAAGATCACGAAAAAAGAGTATTTTTTTAATAGTCTCCTTAAAAAGTTACTATATAAATAGTTACTATATAAATAGTTACTATATAAATCGTTACTATATAAATCGTTACTATATAAATCGTTACTTTATAAATCGTTACTATATAAATCGTTACTATATAAATCGTTACTATATAAATCGTTACTATATAAATCGTTACTATATAAATCTTTACTATATAAATCGTTACTATATAAATCGTTACTATATAAATCGTTACTATATAAATCGTTACTATATAAATCGTTACTATATGAAACTGCCTAAAACTGTTAATGGAAAAGCCCTAGTACTAATTTAGATCCTCATTTGAAAGATCACGAAAAAAGAGTATTTTTTTTAATAGTTTCCTTAAAAAGTTACTATATAAATCGTTACTATATAAATCGTTACTATATAAATCGTTACTATATAAATCGTTACTATATAAATCTTTACTATATAAATCTTTACTATATAAATCGTTACTATATAAATCGTTACTATATAAATCGTTACTATATAAATCGTTACTATATTAAACTGCCTAAAACTGTTAATGGAAAAGCCCTAGTACTAATTTAGATCCTCATTTGAAAGATCACGAAAAAAGAGTATTTTTTTTAATAGTTTTCTTAAAAAGTTACTATATAAATAGTTACTATATAAATAGTTACTATATAAATCGTTACTATATAAATCGTTACTATATAAATCGTTACTATATAAATCGTTACTATATAAATCGTTACTATATGAAACTGCCTAAACTGTTAATGGAAAAGCCCTAGTACTAATTTAGATCCTCATTTGAAAGATCACGAAAAAAGAGTATTTTTTTTAATAGTTTCCTTAAAAAGTTACTATATAAATAGTTACTATATAAATCGTTACTATATAAATCGTTACTATAGAAATCGTTACTATATAAATCGTTACTATATAAATCGTTACTATATAAATCGTTACTATATAAATCGTTACTATATAAATCGTTACTATATAAATCTTTACTATATAAATCGTTACTATATAAATCGTTACTATATAAATCGTTACTATATAAATCGTTACTATATGAAACTGCCTAAAACTGTTAATGGAAAAGCCCTAGTACTAATTTAGATCCTCATTTGAAAGATCACGAAAAAAGAGTATTTTTTTAATAGTTTCCTTAAAAAGTTACTATATAAATAGTTACTATATAAATCGTTACTATATGAAACTGCCTAAAACTGTTAATGGAAAAGCCTTAGTACTAATTTAGATCCTCATTTGAAAGATCACGAAAAAAGAGTATTTTTTTTAATAGTTTCCTTAAAAAGTTACTATATAAATAATTACTATATAAATAGTTACTATATAAATCGTTACTATATAAATCGTTACTTTATAAATCGTTACTATATAAATCGTTCCTATATAAATCGTTACTATATAAATCGTTACTATATAAATCTTTACTATATAAATCGTTACTATATAAATCGTTACTATATAAATCGTTACTATATGAAACTGCCTAAAACTGTTAATGGAAAAGCCCTAGTACTAATTTAGATTCTCATTTGAAAGATCACGAAAAAAGAGTATTTTTTTTAATAGTTTCCTTAAAAAGTTACAATATAAATAGTTACTATATAAATCGTTACTATATAAATCGTTACTATATAAATCGTTACTATATAAATCGTTACTATATAAATCGTTACTATATAAATCTTTACTATATAAATCGTTACTATATAAATCGTTACTATATAAATCGTTACTATATAAATCGTTACTACATAAATCGTTACTATATAAATCGTTACTATATAAATCGTTACTATATAAATCGTTACTATATAAATCGTTACTATATAAATCGTTACTATATAAATCGTTACTATATAAATCGTTACTATATAAATCGTTACTATATGAAACTGCCTAAAACTGTTAATGGAAAAGCCCTAGTACTAATTTAGATCCTCATTTGAAAGATCACGAAAAAAGAGTATTTTTTTTAATAGTTTCCTTAAAAAGTTACTATATAAATAGTTACTATATAAATAGTTACTATATAAATCGTTACTATATAAATCGTTACTATATAAATCGTTACTATATAAATCGTTACTATATAAATCGTTACTATATAAATCGTTACTATATAAATCGTTACTATATAAATCGTTACTATATAAATCGTTACTATATAAATCGTTACTATATAAATCGTTACTATATAAATCTTTACTATATAAATCGTTACTATATAAATCGTTACTATATAAATCGTTACTATATAAATCGTTACTATATAAATCGTTACTATATGAAACTGCCTAAAACTGTTAATGGAAAAGCCCTAGTACTAATTTAGATCCTCATTTGAAAGATCACGAAAAAAGTATTTTTTTTAAAAGTTTCCTTAAAAAGTTACTATATAAATAGTTACTATATAAATCGTTACTATATGAAACTGCCTAAAACTGTTAATGGAAAAGCCCTAGTACTAATTTAGATCCTCATTTGAAAGATCACGAAAAAAGAGTATTTTTTTAATAGTTTCCTTAAAAAGTTACTATATAAATAGTTACTATATAAATCGTTACTATATAAATCGTTACTATATAAATCGTTACTATATAAATCGTTACTATATAAATCGTTACTATATAAATCGTTACTATATAAATCGTTACTATATAAATCGTTACTATATAAATCGTTACTATATAAATCTTTACTATATAAATCGTTACTATATAAATCGTTACTATATAAATCGTTACTATATGAAACTGCCTAAAACTGTTAATGGAAAAGCCCTAGTACTAATTTAGATCCTCATTTGAAAGATCACGAAAAAATAGTATTTTTTTTAATAGTTTCCTTAAAAAGATACTATATAAATAGTTACTATATAAATCGTTACTATATAAATCGTTACTATATAAATCGTTACTATATAAATCGTTACTATATGAAACTGCCTAAAACTGTTAATGGAAAAGCCCTAGTACTAATTTAGATCCTCATTTGAAAGATCACGAAAAAAGAGTATTTTTTTTAATAGTTTCCTTAAAAAGTTACTATATAAATAGTTACTATATAAATCGTTACTATATAAATCGTTACTATATAAATCGTTACTATATAAATCGTTACTATATGAAACTGCCTAAAACTGTTAATGGAAAAGCCCTAGTACTAATTTAGATCCTCATTTGAAAGATCACGAAAAAAGAGTATTTTTTTTTAATAGTTTCCTTAAAAATTTACTATATAAATAGTTACTATATAAATAGTTACTATATAAATCGTTACTATATAAATCGTTACTATATAAATCGTTACTATATAAATCGTTACTATATAAATCGTTACTATACAAATCGTTACTATATAAATCGTTACTATATAAATCTTTACTATATAAATCGTTACTATATAAATCGTTACTATATAAATCGTTACTATATAAATCGTTACTATATGAAACTGCCTAAAACTGTTAATGGAAAAGCCCTAGTACTAATTTAGATCCTCATTTGAAAGATCACGAAAAAAGAGTATTTTTTTAATAGTTTCCTTAAAAAGTTACTATATAAATAGTTACTATATAAATCGTTACTATATAAATCGTTACTATAGAAATCGTTACTATATAAATCGTTACTATATAAATCGTTACTATATAAATCGTTACTATATAAATCGTTACTATATAAATCGTTACTATATAAATCTTTACTATATAAATCGTTACTATATAAATCGTTACTATATAAATCGTTACTATATAAATCGTTACTATATGAAACTGCCTAAAACTGTTAATGGAAAAGCCCTAGTACTAATTTAGATCCTCATTTGAAAGATCACGAAAAAAGAGTATTTTTTTAATAGTTTCCTTAAAAAGTTACTATATAAATAGTTACTATATAAATCGTTACTATATGAAACTGCCTAAAACTGTTAATGGAAAAGCCCTAGTACTAATTTAGATCCTCATTTGAAAGATCACGAAAAAAGAGTATTTTTTTTAATAGTTTCCTTAAAAAGTTACTATATAAATAATTACTATATAAATAGTTACTATATAAATCGTTACTATATAAATCGTTACTTTATAAATCGTTACTATATAAATCGTTCCTATATAAATCGTTACTATATAAATCGTTACTATATAAATCTTTACTATATAAATCGTTACTATATAAATCGTTACTATATAAATCGTTACTATATGAAACTGCCTAAAACTGTTAATGGAAAAGCCCTAGTACTAATTTAGATTCTCATTTGAAAGATCACGAAAAAAGAGTATTTTTTTTAATAGTTTCCTTAAAAAGTTACAATATAAATAGTTACTATATAAATCGTTACTATATAAATCGTTACTATATAAATCGTTACTATATAAATCGTTACTATATAAATCTTTACTATATAAATCGTTACTATATAAATCGTTACTATATAAATCGTTACTATATAAATCGTTACTATATAAATCGTTACTATATAAATCGTTACTATATAAATCGTTACTATATAAATCGTTACTATATAAATCGTTACTATATAAATCGTTACTATATAAATCGTTACTATATAAATCGTTACTATATGAAACTGCCTAAAACTGTTAATGGAAAAGCCCTAGTACTAATTTAGATCCTCATTTGAAAGATCACGAAAAAAGAGTATTTTTTTTAATAGTTTCCTTAAAAAGTTACTATATAAATAGTTACTATATAAATAGTTACTATATAAATCGTTACTATATAAATCGTTACTATATAAATCGTTACTATATAAATCGTTACTATATAAATCTTTACTATATAAATCGTTACTATATAAATCGTTACTATATAAATCGTTACTATATAAATCGTTACTATATAAATCGTTACTATATAAATCGTTACTATATAAATCGTTACTATATAAATCTTTACTATATAAATCGTTACTATATAAATCGTTACTATATAAATCGTTACTATATAAATCGTTACTATATAAATCGTTACTATATGAAACTGCCTAAAACTGTTAATGGAAAAGCCCTAGTACTAATTTAGATCCTCATTTGAAAGATCACGAAAAAAGTATTTTTTTTAAAAGTTTCCTTAAAAAGTTACTATATAAATAGTTACTATATAAATCGTTACTATATGAAACTGCCTAAAACTGTTAATGGAAAAGCCCTAGTACTAATTTAGATCCTCATTTGAAAGATCACGAAAAAAGAGTATTTTTTTAATAGTTTCCTTAAAAAGTTACTATATAAATAGTTACTATATAAATAGTTACTATATAAATCGTTACTATATAAATCGTTACTATATAAATCGTTACTATATAAATCGTTACTATATAAATCGTTACTATATAAATCGTTACTATATAAATCGTTACTATATAAATCGTTACTATATAAATCGTTACTATATAAATCTTTACTATATAAATCGTTACTATATAAATCGTTACTATATAAATCGTTACTATATGAAACTGCCTAAAACTGTTAATGGAAAAGCCCTAGTACTAATTTAGATCCTCATTTGAAAGATCACGAAAAAATAGTATTTTTTTTAATAGTTTCCTTAAAAAGATACTATATAAATAGTTACTATATAAATCGTTACTATATAAATCGTTACTATATAAATCGTTACTATATAAATCGTTACTATATGAAACTGCCTAAAACTGTTAATGGAAAAGCCCTAGTACTAATTTAGATCCTCATTTGAAAGATCACGAAAAAAGAGTATTTTTTTTAATAGTTTCCTTAAAAAGTTACTATATAAATAGTTACTATATAAATCGTTACTATATAAATCGTTACTATATAAATCGTTACTATATAAATCGTTACTATATGAAACTGCCTAAAACTGTTAATGGAAAAGCCCTAGTACTAATTTAGATCCTCATTTGAAAGATCACGAAAAAAGAGTATTTTTTTTTAATAGTTTCCTTAAAAATTTACTATATAAATAGTTACTATATAAATAGTTACTATATAAATCGTTACTATATAAATCGTTACTATACAAATCGTTACTATACAAATCGTTACTATATAAATCGTTACTATATAAATCTTTACTATATAAATCGTTACTATATAAATCGTTACTATATAAATCGTTACTATATAAATCGTTACTATATAAATCGTTACTATATAAATCGTTACTATATGAAATTGCTGAAACTGTTAATGGAAAAGCCCTAGTACTAATTTAGATCCTCATTTGAAAGATCACGAAAAAAGAGTATTTTTTTAATAGTTTCCTTAAAAAGTTACTATATAAATAGTTACTATATAAATCGTTACTATATAAATCGTTACTATATAAATCGTTACTATATAAATCGTTACTTTATAAATCGTTACTATATAAATCGTTACTATATAAATCGTTACTATATAAATCGTTACTATATAAATCTTTACTATATAAATCATTACTATATAAATCGTTACTATATAAATCGTTACTATATAAATCGTTACTATATAAATCGTTACTATATGAAACTGCCTAAAACTGTTAATGGAAAAGCCCTAGTACTAATTTAGATCCTCATTTGAAAGATCACGAAAAAAGAGTATTTTTTTAATAGTTTCCTTAAAAAGTTACTATATAAATAGTTACTATATAAATAGTTACTATATAAATCGTTACTATATAAATCGTTACTGTATAAATCGTTACTATATAAATCGTTACTATATAAATCGTTACTATATAAATCGTTACTATATAAATCGTTACTATATAAATCGTTACTATATAAATCGTTACTATATAAATCTTTACTATATAAATCGTTACTATATAAATCGTTACTATATAAATCGTTACTATATGAAACTGCCTAAAACTGTTAATGGAAAAGCCCTAGTACTAATTTAGATCCTCATTTGAAAGATCACGAAAAAATAGTATTTTTTTTAATAGTTTCCTTAAAAAGATACTATATAAATAGTTACTATATAAATCGTTACTATATAAATCGTTACTATATAAATCGTTACTATATAAATCGTTACTATATAAATCGTTACTATATAAATCGTTACTATATGAAACTGCCTAAAACTGTTAATGGAAAAGCCCTAGTACTAATTTAGATCCTCATTTGAAAGATCACGAAAAAAGAGTATTTTTTTTAATAGTTTCCTTAAAAAGTTACTATATAAATAGTTACTATATAAATCGTTACTATATAAATCGTTACTATATAAATCGTTACTATATAAATCGTTACTATATGAAACTGCCTAAAACTGTTAATGGAAAAGCCCTAGTACTAATTTAGATCCTCATTTGAAAGATCACGAAAAAAGAGTATTTTTTTTTAATAGTTTCCTTAAAAATTTACTATATAAATAGTTACTATATAAATAGTTACTATATAAATCGTTACTATATAAATCGTTACTATATAAATCGTTACTATATAAATCGTTACTATATAAATCGTTACTATACAAATCGTTACTATATAAATCGTTACTATATAAATCTTTACTATATAAATCGTTACTATATAAATCGTTACTATATAAATCGTTACTATATAAATCGTTACTATATGAAACTGCCTAAAACTGTTAATGGAAAAGCCCTAGTACTAATTTAGATCCTCATTTGAAAGATCACGAAAAAAGAGTATTTTTTTAATAGTTTCCTTAAAAAGTTACTATATAAATAGTTACTATATAAATCGTTACTATATAAATCGTTACTATAGAAATCGTTACTATATAAATCGTTACTATATAAATCGTTACTATATAAATCGTTACTATATAAATCGTTACTATATAAATCGTTACTATATAAATCTTTACTATATAAATCGTTACTATATAAATCGTTACTATATAAATCGTTACTATATAAATCGTTACTATATGAAACTGCCTAAAACTGTTAATGGAAAAGCCCTAGTACTAATTTAGATCCTCATTTGAAAGATCACGAAAAAAGAGTATTTTTTTAATAGTTTCCTTAAAAAGTTACTATATAAATAGTTACTATATAAATCGTTACTATATGAAACTGCCTAAAACTGTTAATGGAAAAGCCCTAGTACTAATTTAGATCCTCATTTGAAAGATCACGAAAAAAGAGTATTTTTTTTAATAGTTTCCTTAAAAAGTTACTATATAAATAATTACTATATAAATAGTTACTATATAAATCGTTACTATATAAATCGTTACTATATAAATCGTTACTATATAAATCGTTCCTATATAAATCGTTACTATATAAATCGTTACTATATAAATCTTTACTATATAAATCGTTACTATATAAATCGTTACTATATAAATCGTTACTATATGAAACTGCCTAAAACTGTTAATGGAAAAGCCCTAGTACTAATTTAGATTCTCATTTGAAAGATCACGAAAAAAGAGTATTTTTTTTAATAGTTTCCTTAAAAAGTTACAATATAAATAGTTACTATATAAATCGTTACTATATAAATCGTTACTATATAAATCGTTACTATATAAATCGTTACTATATAAATCTTTACTATATAAATCGTTACTATATAAATCGTTACTATATAAATCGTTACTATATAAATCGTTACTATATAAATCGTTACTATATAAATCGTTACTATATAAATCGTTACTATATAAATCGTTACTATATAAATCGTTACTATATAAATCGTTACTATATGAAACTGCCTAAAACTGTTAATGGAAAAGCCCTAGTACTAATTTAGATCCTCATTTGAAAGATCACGAAAAAAGAGTATTTTTTTTAATAGTTTCCTTAAAAAGTTACTATATAAATAGTTACTATATAAATAGTTACTATATAAATCGTTACTATATAAATCGTTACTATATAAATCGTTACTATATAAATCGTTACTATATAAATCGTTACTATATAAATCGTTACTATATAAATCGTTACTATATAAATCGTTACTATATAAATCGTTACTATATAAATCGTTACTATATAAATCTTTACTATATAAATCGTTACTATATAAATCGTTACTATATAAATCGTTACTATATAAATCGTTACTATATAAATCGTTACTATATGAAACTGCCTAAAACTGTTAATGGAAAAGCCCTAGTACTAATTTAGATCCTCATTTGAAAGATCACGAAAAAAGTATTTTTTTTAAAAGTTTCCTTAAAAAGTTACTATATAAATAGTTACTATATAAATCGTTACTATATGAAACTGCCTAAAACTGTTAATGGAAAAGCCCTAGTACTAATTTAGATCCTCATTTGAAAGATCACGAAAAAAGAGTATTTTTTTAATAGTTTCCTTAAAAAGTTACTATATAAATAGTTACTATATAAATAGTTACTATATAAATCGTTACTATATAAATCGTTACTATATAAATCGTTACTATATAAATCGTTACTATATAAATCGTTACTATATAAATCGTTACTATATAAATCGTTACTATATAAATCGTTACTATATAAATCGTTACTATATAAATCGTTACTATATAAATCTTTACTATATAAATCGTTACTATATAAATCGTTACTATATAAATCGTTACTATATGAAACTGCCTAAAACTGTTAATGGAAAAGCCCTAGTACTAATTTAGATCCTCATTTGAAAGATCACGAAAAAATAGTATTTTTTTTAATAGTTTCCTTAAAAAGATACTATATAAATAGTAACTATATAAATCGTTACTATATAAATCGTTACTATATAAATCGTTACTATATGAAACTGCCTAAAACTGTTAATGGAAAAGCCCTAGTACTAATTTAGATCCTCATTTGAAAGATCACGAAAAAAGAGTATTTTTTTTAATAGTTTCCTTAAAAAGTTACTATATAAATAGTTACTATATAAATCGTTACTATATAAATCGTTACTATATAAATCGTTACTATATAAATCGTTACTATATGAAACTGCCTAAAACTGTTAATGGAAAAGCCCTAGTACTAATTTAGATCCTCATTTGAAAGATCACGAAAAAAGAGTATTTTTTTTTAATAGTTTCCTTAAAAATTTACTATATAAATAGTTACTATATAAATAGTTACTATATAAATCGTTACTATATAAATCGTTACTATATAAATCGTTACTATATAAATCGTTACTATATAAATCGTTACTATATAAATCGTTACTATACAAATCGTTACTATATAAATCGTTACTATATAAATCTTTACTATATAAATCGTTACTATATAAATCGTTACTATATAAATCGTTACTATATAAATCGTTACTATATAAATCGTTACTATATAAATCGTTACTATATGAAATTGCTGAAACTGTTAATGGAAAAGCCCTAGTACTAATTTAGATCCTCATTTGAAAGATCACGAAAAAAGAGTATTTTTTTAATAGTTTCCTTAAAAAGTTACTATATAAATAGTTACTATATAAATCGTTACTATATAAATCGTTACTATATAAATCGTTACTATATAAATCGTTACTTTATAAATCGTTACTATATAAATCGTTACTATATAAATCGTTACTATATAAATCGTTACTATATAAATCTTTACTATATAAATCATTACTATATAAATCGTTACTATATAAATCGTTACTATATAAATCGTTACTATATAAATCGTTACTATATGAAACTGCCTAAAACTGTTAATGGAAAAGCCCTAGTACTAATTTAGATCCTCATTTGAAAGATCACGAAAAAAGAGTATTTTTTTAATAGTTTCCTTAAAAAGTTACTATATAAATCGTTACTATATAAATCGTTACTATATAAATCGTTACTATATAAATCGTTACTATATAAATCGTTACTATATAAATCGTTACTATATAAATCGTTACTATATAAATCGTTACTATATAAATCGTTACTATATAAATCTTTACTATATAAATCGTTACTATATAAATCGTTACTATATAAATCGTTACTATATAAATCGTTACTATATGAAACTGCCTAAAACTGTTAATGGAAAAGCCCTAGTACTAATTTAGATCCTCATTTGAAAGATCACGAAAAAAGAGTATTTTTTTAATAGTTTCCTTAAAAAGTTACTATATAAATAGTTACTATATAAATCGTTACTATATAAATCGTTACTATATAAATCGTTACTATATAAATCGTTACTATATAAATCGTTACTATATAAATCGTTACTATATAAATCGTTACTATATAAATCGTTACTATATAAATCGTTACTATATGAAACTGCCTAAAACTGTTAATGGAAAAGCCCTAGTACTAATTTAGATCCTCATTTGAAAGATCACGAAAAAAGAGTATTTTTTTTAATAGTTTCCTTAAAAAGTTTTTATATAAATAGTTACTATATAAATCGTTACTATATAAATCGTTACTATATAAATCGTTACTATATAAATCGTTACTATATAAATCGTTACTATATGAAACTGCCTAAAACTGTTAATGGAAAAGCCCTAGTACTAATTTAGATCCTCATTTGAAAGATCACGAAAAAAGAGTATTTTTTTTTAATAGTTTCCTTAAAAAGTTACTATATAAATAGTTACTATATAAATCGTTACTATATAAATCGTTACTATATAAATCGTTACTATACAAATCGTTACTATATAAATCGTTACTATATAAATCTTTACTATATAAATCGTTACTATATAAATCGTTACTATATAAATCGTTACTATATAAATCGTTACTATATAAATCGTTACTATATGAAACTGCCTAAAACTGTTAATGGAAAAGCCCTAGTACTAATTTAGATCCTCATTTGAAAGATCACGAAATAAGAGTATTTTTTTTAATAGTTTCCTTAAAAAGTTACTATATAAATAGTTACTATATAAATCGTTACTATATAAATCGTTACTATATAAATCGTTACTATATAAATCGTTACTATATAAATCGTTACTATATAAATCGTTACTATATAAATCGTTACTATATAAATCGTTACTATATGAAACTGCCTAAAACTGTTAATGGAAAAGCCCTAGTACTAATTTAGATCCTCATTTGAAAGATCACGAAAAAAGAGTATTTTTTTTTAATAGTTTCCTTAAAAAGTTACTATATAAATAGTTACTATATAAATCGTTACTATATAAATCGTTACTATATAAATCGTTACTATATAAATCGTTACTATATAAATCGTTACTATATAAATCGTTACTATATAAATCGTTACTATACAAATCGTTACTATATAAATCGTTACTATATAAATCGTTACTATATAAATCGTTACTATATAAATCGTTACTATATAAATCGTTACTATATAAATCGTTACTATATAAATCGTTACTATATAAATCGTTACTATATGAAACTGCCTAAAACTGTTAATGGAAAAGCCCTAGTACTAATTTAGATCCTCATTTGAAAGATCACGAAAAAAGAGTATTTTTTTTAATAGTTTCCTTAAAATGTTTCTATATAAATAGTTACTATATAAATCGTTACTATATAAATCGTTACTATATAAATCGTTTCTATATGAAACTGCCTAAAACTGTTAATGGAAAAGCCCTAGTACTAATTTAGATCCTCATTTGAAAGATCACGAAAAAAGAGTATTTTTTTTAATAGTTTCCTTAAAACGTTACTATATAAATAGTTACTATATAAATCGTTACTATATGAAACTGCCTAAAACTGTTAATGGAAAAGCCCTAGTACTAATTTAGATCCTCATTTGAAAGATCACGAAAAAATAGTATTTTTTTAATAGTTTCCTTAAAAAGTTACTATATAAATAGTTACTATATAAATAGTTACTATATAAATCGTTACTATATAAATCGTTACTATATAAATCGTTACTATATAAATCGTTACTATATAAATCGTTACTATATAAATCGTTACTATATAAATCGTTACTATATAAATCGTTACTATATAAATCGTTACTATATAAATCTTTACTATATAAATCGTTACTATATAAATCGTTACTATATAAATCGTTACTATATGAAACTGCCTAAAACTGTTAATGGAAAAGCCCTAGTACTAATTTAGATCCTCATTTGAAAGATCACGAAAAAAGAGTATTTTTTTTAATAGTTTCCTTAAAAAGTTACTATATAAATAGTTACTATATAAATAGTTACTATATAAATCGTTACTATATAAATCGTTACTATATAAATCGTTACTATATAAATCGTTACTATATAAATCGTTACTATATAAATCGTTACTATATAAATCGTTACTATACAAATCGTTACTATATAAATCGTTACTATATAAATCGTTACTATATAAATCTTTACTATATAAATCTTTACTATATAAATCGTTACTATATAAATCGTTACTATATAAATCGTTACTATATAAATCGTTACTATATGAAACTGCCTAAAACTGTTAATGGAAAAGCCCTAGTACTAATTTAGATCCTCATTTGAAAGATCACGAAAAAAGAGTATTTTTTTAATAGTTTCCTTAAAAAGTTACTATATAAATCGTTACTATATAAATAGTTACTATATAAATCGTTACTATATAAATCGTTACTTTATAAATCGTTACTATATAAATCGTTACTATATAAATCGTTACTATATAAATCGTTACTATATAAATCGTTACTATATAAATCGTTACTATATAAATCTTTACTATATAAATCGTTACTATATAAATCGTTACTATATAAATCGTTACTATATAAATCGTTACTATATGAAACTGCCTAAAACTGTTAATGGAAAAGCCCTAGTACTAATTTAGATCCTCATTTGAAAGATCACGAAAAAAGAGTATTTTTTTTAATAGTTTCCTTAAAAAGTTACTATATAAATAGTTACTATATAAATCGTTACTATATAAATCGTTACTTTATAAATCGTTACTATATGAAACTGCCTAAAACTGTTAATGGAAAAGCCCTAGTACTAATTTAGATCCTCATTTGAAAGATCACGAAAAAAGAGTATTTTTTTTTAATAGTTTCCTTAAAAAGTTACTATATAAATAGTTACTATATAAATCGTTACTATATAAATCGTTACAATATAAATCGTTACTATATAAATCGTTACTATATAAATCGTTACTATACAAATCGTTACTATATAAATCGTTACTATATAAATCTTTACTATATAAATCGTTACTATATAAATCGTTACTATATAAATCGTTACTATATAAATCGTTACTATATAAATCGTTACTATATAAATCGTTACTATATGAAACTGCCTAAAACTGTTAATGGAAAAGCCCTAGTACTAATTTAGATCCTCATTTGAAAGATCACGAAAAACGAGTATTTTTTTAATAGTCTCCTTAAAAAGTTACTATATAAATAGTTACTATATAAATAGTTACTATATAAATCGTTACTATATAAATCGTTACTATATAAATCGTTACTTTATAGATCGTTACTATATAAATCGTTACTATATAAATCGTTACTATATAAATCGTTACTATATAAATCTTTACTATATAAATCGTTACTATATAAATCGTTACTATATAAATCGTTACTATATAAATCGTTACTATATAAATCGTTACTATATAAATCGTTACTATATAAATCTTTACTATATAAATCGTTACTATATAAATCGTTACTATATAAATCGTTACTATATAAATCGTTACTATATTAAACTGCCTAAAACTGTTAATGGAAAAGCCCTAGTACTAATTTAGATCCTCATTTGAAAGATCACGAAAAAAGAGTATTTTTTTTAATAGTTTTCTTAAAAAGTTACTATATAAATAGTTACTATATAAATCGTTACTATATAAATCGTTACTATATAAATCGTTACTATATAAATCGTTACTATATAAATCGTTACTATATAAATCGTTACTATATGAAACTGCCTAAAACTGTTAATGGAAAAGCCCTAGTACTAATTTAGATCCTCATTTGAAAGATCACGAAAAAAGAGTATTTTTTTTAATAGTTTCCTTAAAAAGTTACTATATAAATAGTTACTATATAAATCGTTACTATATAAATCGTTACTATAGAAATCGTTACTATATAAATCGTTACTATATAAATCGTTACTATATAAATCGTTACTATATAAATCGTTACTATATAAATCTTTACTATATAAATCGTTACTATATAAATCGTTACTATATAAATCGTTACTATATAAATCGTTACTATATGAAACTGCCTAAAACTGTTAATGGAAAAGCCCTAGTACTAATTTAGATCCTCATTTGAAAGATCACGAAAAAAGAGTATTTTTTTAATAGTTTCCTTAAAAAGTTACTATATAAATAGTTACTATATAAATCGTTACTATATGAAACTGCCTAAAACTGTTAATGGAAAAGCCCTAGTACTAATTTAGATCCTCATTTGAAAGATCACGAAAAAAGAGTATTTTTTTTAATAGTTTCCTTAAAAAGTTACTATATAAATAATTACTATATAAATAGTTACTATATAAATCGTTACTATATAAATCGTTACTATATAAATCGTTACTATATAAATCTTTACTATATAAATCGTTACTATATAAATCGTTACTATATAAATCGTTACTATATGAAACTGCCTAAAACTGTTAATGGAAAAGCCCTAGTACTAATTTAGATCCTCATTTGAAAGATCACGAAAAAAGAGTATTTTTTTTAATAGTTTCCTTAAAAAGTTACAATATAAATAGTTACTATATAAATCGTTACTATATAAATCGTTACTATATAAATCGTTACTATATAAATCGTTACTATATAAATCTTTACTATATAAATCGTTACCATATAAATCGTTACTATATAAATCGTTACTATATAAATCGTTACTATATAAATCGTTACTATATAAATCGTTACTATATAAATCGTTACTATATAAATCGTTACTATATAAATCGTTACTATATAAATCGTTACTATATAAATCGTTACTATATAAATCGTTACTATATGAAACTGCCTAAAACTGTTAATGGAAAAGCCCTAGTACTAATTTAGATCCTCATTTGAAAGATCACGAAAAAAGAGTATTTTTTTTAATAGTTTCCTTAAAAAGTTACTATATAAATAGTTACTATATAAATAGTTACTATATAAATCGTTACTATATAAATCGTTACTATATAAATCGTTACTATATAAATCGTTACTATATAAATCGTTACTATATAAATCGTTACTATATAAATCGTTACTATATAAATCGTTACTATATAAATCGTTACTATATAAATCTTTACTATATAAATCGTTACTATATAAATTGTTACTATATAAATCGTTACTATATAAATCGTTACTATATAAATCGTTACTATATAAATCGTTACTATATGAAACTGCCTAAAACTGTTAATGGAAAAGCCCTAGTACTAATTTAGATCCTCATTTGAAAGATCACGAAAAAAGAGTATTTTTTTTAATAGTTTCCTTAAAAAGTTACTATATAAATAGTTACTATATAAATCGTTACTATATAAATCGTTACTATATAAATCGTTACTATATGAAACTGCCTAAAACTGTTAATGGAAAAGCCCTAGTACTAATTTAGATCATCATTTGAAAGATCACGAAAAAAGAGTATTTTTTTTAATAGTTTCCTTAAAAAGTTACTATATAAATAGTTACTATATAAATCGTTACTATATGAAACTGCCTAAAGCTGTTAATGGAAAAGCCCTAGTACTAATTTAGATCCTCATTTGAAAGATCAGGAAAAAAGAGTATTTTTTTAATAGTTTCCTTAAAAAGTTACTATATAAATAGTTACTATATAAATAGTTACTATATAAATCGTTACTATATAAATCGTTACTATATAAATCGTTACTATATAAATCGTTACTATATAAATCGTTACTATATAAATCGTTGCTATATAAATCGTTACTATATAAATCGTTACTATATAAATCTTTACAATATAAATCTTTACAATATAAATCGTTACTATATAAATCGTTACTATATAAATCGTTACTATATAAATCGTTACTATATGAAACTGTCTAAAACTGTTAATGGAAAAGCCCTAGTACTAATTTAGATCCTCATTTGAAAGATCACGAAAAAAGAGTATTTTTTTTAATAGTTTCCTTAAAAAGTTACTATATAAATAGTTACTATATAAATCGTTACTATATAAATCGTTACTATATAAATCGTTACTATATGAAACTGCCTAAAACTGTTAATGGAAAAGCCCTAGTACTAATTTAGATCCTCATTTGAAAGATCACGAAAAAAGAGTATTTTTTTTAATAGTTTCCTTAAAAAGTTACTATATAAATAGTTACTATATAACACGTTACTATATAACACGTTACTATATAAATCGTTACTATATAAATCGTTACTATATAAATCATTACTATATAAATCGTTACTATATAAATCTTTACTATATAAATCGTTACTATATAAATCGTTACTATATAAATCGTTACTATATAAATCGTTACTATATAAATCGTTACTATATGAAACTGCCTAAAACTGTAAATGGAAAAGCCCTAGTACTAATTTAGATCCTCATTTGAAAGATCACGAAAAAAGTATTTTTTTTAAAAGTTTCCTTAAAAAGTTACTATATAAATAGTTACTATATAAATCGTTACTATATGAAACTGCCTAAAACTGTTAATGGAAAAGCCCTAGTACTAATTTAGATCCTCATTTGAAAGATCACGAAAAAAGAGTATTTTTTTAATAGTTTCCTTAAAAAGTTACTATATAAATAGTTACTATATAAATAGTTACTATATAAATCGTTACTATATAAATCGTTACTATATAAATCGTTACTATATAAATCGTTACTATATAAATCGTTACTATATAAATCGTTACTATATAAATCGTTACTATATAAATCGTTACTATATAAATCTTTACTATATAAATCGTTACTATATAAATCGTTACTATATAAATCGTTACTATATGAAACTGCCTAAAACTGTTAATGGAAAAGCCCTAGTACTAATTTAGATCCTCATTTGAAAGATCACGAAAAAATAGTATTTTTTTTAATAGTTTCCTTAAAAAGATACTATATAAATAGTTACTATATAAATCGTTACTATATAAATCGTTACTATATAAATCGTTACTATATAAATCGTTACTATATGAAACTGCCTAAAACTGTTAATGGAAAAGCCCAAGTACTAATTTTGATCCTCATTTGAAAGATCACGAAAAAAGAGTATTTTTTTTAATAGTTTCCTTAAAAAGTTACTATATAAATAGTTACTATATAAATCGTTACTATATAAATCGTTACTATATAAATCGTTACTATATAAATCGTTACTATATAAATCGTTACTATATAAATCGTTACTATATAAATCGTTACTATATGAAACTGCCTAAAACTGTTAATGGAAAAGCCCTAGTACTAATTTAGATCCTCATTTGAAAGATCACGAAAAAAGAGTATTTTTTTTTAATAGTTTCCTTAAAAATTTACTATATAAATAGTTACTATATAAATAGTTACTATATAAATCGTTACTATATAAATCGTTACTATATAAATCGTTACTATATAAATCGTTACTATATAAATCGTTACTATACAAATCGTTACTATATAAATCGTTACTATATAAATCTTTACTATATAAATCGTTACTATATAAATCGTTACTATATAAATCGTTACTATATAAATCGTTACTATATAAATCGTTACTATATAAATCGTTACTATATAAATCTTTACTATATAAATCATTACTATATAAATCGTTACTATATAAATCGTTACTATATAAATCTTTACTATATAAATCATTACTATATAAATCGTTACTATATAAATCGTTACTATATAAATCGTTACTATATAAATCGTTACTATATGAAACTGCCTAAAACTGTTAATGGAAAAGCCCTAGTACTAATTTAGATCCTCATTTGAAAGATCACGAAAAAAGAGTATTTTTTTAATAGTTTCCTTAAAAAGTTACTATATAAATAGTTACTATATAAATCGTTACTATATAAATCGTTACTATATAAATCGTTACTATATAAATCGTTACTTTATAAATCGTTACTATATAAATCGTTACTATATAAATCGTTACTATATAAATCTTTACTATATAAATCATTACTATATAAATCGTTACTATATAAATCGTTACTATATAAATCGTTACTATATAAATCGTTACTATATGAAACTGCCTAAAACTGTTAATGGAAAAGCCCTAGTACTAATTTAGATCCTCATTTGAAAGATCACGAAAAAAGAGTATTTTTTTAATAGTTTCCTTAAAAAGTTACTATATAAATCGTTACTATATAAATCGTTACTATATAAATCGTTACTATATAAATCGTTACTATATAAATCGTTACTATATAAATCGTTACTATATAAATCGTTACTATATAAATCGTTACTATATAAATCGTTACTATATAAATCGTTACTATATAAATCGTTACTATATAAATCTTTACTATATAAATCGTTACTATATAAATCGTTACTATATAAATCGTTACTTTATAAATCGTTACTATATGAAACTGCCTAAAACTGTTAATGGAAAAGCCCTAGTACTAATTTAGATCCTCATTTGAAAGATCACGAAAAAAGAGTATTTTTTTAATAGTTTCCTTAAAAAGTTACTATATAAATAGTTACTATATAAATCGTTACTATATAAATCGTTACTATATAAATCGTTACTATATAAATCGTTACTATATAAATCGTTACTATATAAATCGTTACTATATAAATCGTTACTATATAAATCGTTACTATATAAATCGTTACTATATAAATCGTTACTATATGAAACTGCCTAAAACTGTTAATGGAAAAGCCCTAGTACTAATTTAGATCCTCATTTGAAAGATCACGAAAAAAGAGTATTTTTTTTAATAGTTTCCTTAAAAAGTTTTTATATAAATAGTTACTATATAAATCGTTACTATATAAATCGTTACTATATAAATCGTTACTATATAAATCGTTACTATATAAATCGTTACTATATAAATCGTTACTATATAAATCGTTACTATATGAAACTGCCTAAAACTGTTAATGGAAAAGCCCTAGTACTAATTTAGATCCTCATTTGAAAGATCACGAAAAAAGAGTATTTTTTTTTAATAGTTTCCTTAAAAAGTTACTATATAAATAGTTACTATATAAATCGTTACTATATAAATCGTTACTATATAAATCGTTACTATACAAATCGTTACTATATAAATCGTTACTATATAAATCTTTACTATATAAATCGTTACTATATAAATCGTTACTATATAAATCGTTACTATACAAATCGTTACTATATAAATCGTTACTATATAAATCTTTACTATATAAATCGTTACTATATAAATCGTTACTATATAAATCGTTACTATATAAATCGTTACTATATAAATCGTTACTATATGAAACTGCCTAAAACTGTTAATGGAAAAGCCCTAGTACTAATTTAGATCCTCATTTGAAAGATCACGAAATAAGAGTATTTTTTTTAATAGTTTCCTTAAAAAGTTACTATATAAATAGTTACTATATAAATCGTTACTATATAAATCGTTACTATATAAATCGTTACTATATAAATCGTTACTATATAAATCGTTACTATATAAATCGTTACTATATAAATCGTTACTATATAAATCGTTACTATATAAATCGTTACTATATGAAACTGCCTAAAACTGTTAATGGAAAAGCCCTAGTACTAATTTAGATCCTCATTTGAAAGATCACGAAAAAAGAGTATTTTTTTTAATAGTTTCCTTAAAAAGTTACTATATAAATAGTTACTATATAAATCGTTACTATATAAATCGTTACTATATAAATCGTTACTATATAAATCGTTACTATATAAATCGTTACTATATAAATCGTTACTATATAAATCGTTACTATATAAATCGTTACTATATAAATCGTTACTATATAAATCGTTACTATATAAATCTTTACTATATAAATCGTTACTATATAAATCGTTACTATATAAATCGTTACTATATAAATCGTTACTATATAAATCGTTACTATATAAATCGTTACTATATGAAACTGCCTAAAACTGTTAATGGAAAAGCCCTAGTACTAATTTAGATCCTCATTTGAAAGATCACGAAAAAAGAGTATTTTTTTTAATAGTTTCCTTAAAATGTTTCTATATAAATAGTTACTATATAAATCGTTACTATATAAATCGTTACTATATAAATCGTTACTATATAAATCGTTACTATATGAAACTGCCTAAAACTGTTAATGGAAAAGCCCTAGTACTAATTTAGATCCTCATTTGAAAGATCACGAAAAAAGAGTATTTTTTTAATAGTTTCCTTAAAAAGTTACTATATAAATAGTTACTATATAAATCGTTACTATATAAATCGTTACTATATAAATCGTTACTATATAAATCGTTACTTTATAAATCGTTACTATATAAATCGTTACTATATAAATCGTTACTATATAAATCGTTACTATATAAATCTTTACTATATAAATCATTACTATATAAATCGTTACTATATAAATCGTTACTATATAAATCGTTACTATATAAATCGTTACTATATGAAACTGCCTAAAACTGTTAATGGAAAAGCCCTAGTACTAATTTAGATCCTCATTTGAAAGATCACGAAAAAAGAGTATTTTTTTAATAGTTTCCTTAAAAAGTTACTATATAAATCGTTACTATATAAATCGTTACTATATAAATCGTTACTATATAAATCGTTACTATATAAATCGTTACTATATAAATCGTTACTATATAAATCGTTACTATATAAATCGTTACTATATAAATCGTTACTATATAAATCGTTACTATATAAATCGTTACTATATAAATCTTTACTATATAAATCGTTACTATATAAATCGTTACTATATAAATCGTTACTATATAAATCGTTACTATATGAAACTGCCTAAAACTGTTAATGGAAAAGCCCTAGTACTAATTTAGATCCTCATTTGAAAGATCACGAAAAAAGAGTATTTTTTTAATAGTTTCCTTAAAAAGTTACTATATAAATAGTTACTATATAAATCGTTACTATATAAATCGTTACTATATAAATCGTTACTATATAAATCGTTACTATATAAATCGTTACTATATAAATCGTTACTATATAAATCGTTACTATATAAATCGTTACTATATAAATCGTTACTATATGAAACTGCCTAAAACTGTTAATGGAAAAGCCCTAGTACTAATTTAGATCCTCATTTGAAAGATCACGAAAAAAGAGTATTTTTTTTAATAGTTTCCTTAAAAAGTTTTTATATAAATAGTTACTATATAAATCGTTACTATATAAATCGTTACTATATAAATCGTTACTATATAAATCGTTACTATATAAATCGTTACTATATAAATCGTTACTATATGAAACTGCCTAAAACTGTTAATGGAAAAGCCCTAGTACTAATTTAGATCCTCATTTGCAAGATCACGAAAAAAGAGTATTTTTTTTTAATAGTTTCCTTAAAAAGTTACTATATAAATAGTTACTATATAAATCGTTACTATATAAATCGTTACTATATAAATCGTTACTATACAAATCGTTACTATATAAATCGTTACTATATAAATCTTTACTATATAAATCGTTACTATATAAATCGTTACTATATAAATCGTTACTATACAAATCGTTACTATATAAATCGTTACTATATAAATCTTTACTATATAAATCGTTACTATATAAATCGTTACTATATAAATCGTTACTATATAAATCGTTACTATATAAATCGTTACTATATGAAACTGCCTAAAACTGTTAATGGAAAAGCCCTAGTACTAATTTAGATCCTCATTTGAAAGATCACGAAATAAGAGTATTTTTTTTAATAGTTTCCTTAAAAAGTTACTATATAAATAGTTACAATATAAATCGTTACTATATAAATCGTTACTATATAAATCGTTACTATATAAATCGTTACTATATAAATCGTTACTATATAAATCGTTACTATATAAATCGTTACTATATAAATCGTTACTATATAAATCGTTACTATATGAAACTGCCTAAAACTGTTAATGGAAAAGCCCTAGTACTAATTTAGATCCTCATTTGAAAGATCACGAAAAAAGAGTATTTTTGTTAATAGTTTCCTTAAAAAGTTACTATATAAATAGTTACTATATAAATCGTTACTATATAAATCGTTACTATATAAATCGTTACTATATAAATCGTTACTATATAAATCGTTACTATATAAATCGTTACTATATAAATCGTTACTATATAAATCGTTACTATATAAATCGTTACTATATAAATCTTTACTATATAAATCGTTACTATATAAATCGTTACTATATAAATCGTTACTATATAAATCGTTACTATATAAATCGTTACTATATAAATCGTTACTATATGAAACTGCCTAAAACTGTTAATGGAAAAGCCCTAGTACTAATTTAGATCCTCATTTGAAAGATCACGAAAAAAGAGTATTTTTTTTAATAGTTTCCTTAAAATGTTTCTATATAAATAGTTACTATATAAATCGTTACTATATAAATCGTTACTATATAAATCGTTTCTATATGAAACTGCCTAAAACTGTTAATGGAAAAGCCCTAGTACTAATTTAGATCCTCATTTGAAAGATCACGAAAAAAGAGTATTTTTTTTAATAGTTTCCTTAAAAAGTTACTATATAAATAGTTACTATATAAATCGTTACTATATGAAACTGCCTAAAACTGTTAATGGAAAAGCCCTAGTACTAATTTAGATCCTCATTTGAAAGATCACGAAAAAATAGTATTTTTTTAATAGTTTCCTTAAAAAGTTACTATATAAATAGTTACTATATAAATAGTTACTATATAAATCGTTACTATATAAATCGTTACTATATAAATCGTTACTATATAAATCGTTACTATATAAATCGTTACTATATAAATCGTTACTATATAAATCGTTACTATATAAATCGTTACTATATAAATCGTTACTATATAAATCTTTACTATATAAATCGTTACTATATAAATCGTTACTATATAAATCGTTACTATATGAAACTGCCTAAAACTGTTAATGGAAAAGCCCTAGTACTAATTTAGATCCTCATTTGAAAGATCACGAAAAAAGAGTATTTTTTTTAATAGTTTCCTTAAAAAGTTACTATATAAATAGTTACTATATAAATCGTTACTATATAAATCGTTACTATATAAATCGTTACTATATAAATCGTTACTATATAAATCGTTACTATATAAATCGTTACTATATAAATCGTTACTATACAAATCGTTACTATATAAATCGTTACTATATAAATCGTTACTATATAAATCTTTACTATATAAATCTTTACTATATAAATCGTTACTATATAAATCGTTACTATATAAATCGTTACTATATAAATCGTTACTATATGAAACTGCCTAAAACTGTTAATGGAAAAGCCCTAGTACTAATTTAGATCCTCATTTGAAAGATCACGAAAAAAGAGTATTTTTTTAATAGTTTCCTTAAAAAGTTACCATATAAATCGTTACTATATAAATAGTTACTATATAAATCGTTACTATATAAATCGTTACTATATAAATCGTTACTATATAAATCGTTACTATATAAATCGTTACTATATAAATCGTTACTATATAAATCGTTACTATATAAATCGTTACTATATAAATCTTTACTATATAAATCGTTACTATATAAATCGTTACTATATAAATCGTTACTATATAAATCGTTACTATATGAAAATGCCTAAAACTGTTAATGGAAAAGCCCTAGTACTAATTTAGATCCTCATTTGAAAGATCACGAAAAAAGAGTATTTTTTTTAATAGTTTCCTTAAAAAGTTACTATATAAATAGTTACTATATAAATCGTTACTATATAAATCGTTACTTTATAAATCGTTACTATATGAAACTGCCTAAAACTGTTAATGGAAAAGCCCTAGTACTAATTTAGATCCTCATTTGAAAGATCACGAAAAAAGAGTATTTTTTTTTAATAGTTTCCTTAAAAAGTTACTATATAAATAGTTACTATATAAATCGTTACTATATAAATCGTTACTATATAAATCGTTACTATATAAATCGTTACTATATAAATCGTTACTATACAAATCGTTACTATATAAATCGTTACTATATAAATCTTTACTATATAAATCGTTACTATATAAATCGTTACTATATAAATCGTTACTATATAAATCGTTACTATATGAAACTGCCTAAAACTGTTAATGGAAAAGCCCTAGTACTAATTTAGATCCTCATTTGAAAGATCACGAAAAACGAGTATTTTTTTAATAGTCTCCTTAAAAAGTTACTATATAAATAGTTACTATATAAATAGTTACTATATAAATCGTTACTATATAAATCGTTACTATATAAATCGTTACTTTATAAATCGTTATTATATAAATCGTTACTATATAAATCGTTACTATATAAATCGTTACTATATAAATCTTTACTATATAAATCGTTACTATATAAATCGTTACTATATAAATCGTTACTATATAAATCGTTACTATATAAATCGTTACTATATGAAACTGCCTAAAACTGTTAATGGAAAAGCCCTAGTACTAATTTAGATCCTCATTTGAAAGATCACGAAAAAAGAGTATTTTTTTTAATAGTTTCCTTAAAAAGTTACTATATAAATCGTTACTATATAAATCGTTACTATATAAATCGTTACCATATAAATCGTTACTATATAAATCTTTACTATATAAATCGTTACTATATAAATCGTTACTATATAAATCGTTACTATATAAATCGTTACTATATAAATCGTTACTATATTAAACTGCCTAAAACTGTTAATGGAAAAGCCCTAGTACTAATTTAGATCCTCATTTGAAAGATCACGAAAAAAGAGTATTTTTTTTAATAGTTTTCTTAAAAAGTTACTATATAAATAGTTACTATATAAATCGTTACTATATAAATCGTTACTATATAAATCGTTACTATATAAATCGTTACTATATAAATCGTTACTATATAAATCGTTACTATATGAAACTGCCTAAAACTGTTAATGGAAAAGCCCTAGTACTAATTTAGATCCTCATTTGAAAGATCACGAAAAAAGAGTATTTTTTTTAATAGTTTCCTTAAAAAGTTACTATATAAATAGTTACTATATAAATAGTTACTATATAAATCGTTACTATATAAATCGTTACTTTATAAATCGTTACTATATAAATCGTTACTATATAAATCGTTACTATATAAATCGTTACTATATAAATCTTTACTATATAAATCGTTACTATATAAATCGTTACTATATAAATCGTTACTATATGAAACTGCCTAAAACTGTTAATGGAAAAGCCCTAGTACTAATTTAGATCCTCATTTGAAAGATCACGAAAAAAGAGTATTTTTTTTAATAGTTTCCTTAAAAAGTTACAATATAAATAGTTACTATATAAATCGTTACTATATAAATCGTTACTATATAAATCGTTACTATATAAATCGTTACTATATAAATCTTTACTATATAAATCGTTACTATATAAATCGTTACTATATAAATCGTTACTATATAAATCGTTACTATATAAATCGTTACTATATAAATCGTTACTAAATAAATCGTTACTATATAAATCGTTACTATATAAATCGTTACTATATAAATCGTTACTATATAAATCGTTACTATATAAATCGTTACTATATGAAACTGCCTAAAACTGTTAATGGAAAAGCCCTAGTACTTATTTAGATCCTCATTTGAAAGATCACGAAAAAAGAGTATTTTTTTTAATAGTTTCCTTAAAAAGTTACTATATAAATAGTTACTATATAAATAGTTACTATATAAATCGTTACTATATAAATCGTTACTATATAAATCGTTACTATATAAATTGTTACTATATAAATCGTTACTATATAAATCGTTACTATATAAATCGTTACTATATAAATCGTTACTATATAAATCGTTACTATATAAATCTTTACTATATAAATCGTTACTATATAAATCGTTACTATATAAATCGTTACTATATAAATCGTTACTATATAAATCGTTACTATATAAATCGTTACTATATAAATCGTTACTATATGAAACTGCCTAAAACTGTTAATGGAAAAGCCCTAGTACTAATTTAGATCCTCATTTGAAAGATCACGAAAAAAGAGTATTTTTTTAATAGTTTCCTTAAAAAGTTACTATATAAATAGTTACTATATAAATAGTTACTATATAAATAGTTACTATATAAATCGTTACTATATAAATCGTTACTATATAAATCGTTACTATATGAAACTGCCTAAAACTGTTAATGGAAAAGCCCTAGTACTAATTTAGATCCTCATTTGAAAGATCACGAAAAAAGAGTATTTTTTTTAATAGTTTCCTTAAAAAGTTACTATATAAATAGTTACTATATAAATAGTTACTATATAAATCGTTACTATATAAATCGTTACTATATAAATCGTTACTATATAAATCTTTACTATATAAATCGTTACTATATAAATCTTTACTATATGAAACTGCCTAAAACTGTTAATGGAAAAGCCCTAGTACTAATTTAGATCCTCATTTGAAAGATCACGAAAAATGAATAAAAAAGCACTTGGAATTTGGTTTCTACATTTATCTATTATAGTGAAAGACTGAAAAAACAATATGCACAGCTCTTCGCGTTATATTACCTTGGAAAGCACTTCGCGGTGTTTCACTCCACTCTTATGCAGCTAAGCACCCCTCATCCAAAGGTTTTGCGCCCTATGGTTTGTCTAAGTGCTGTCTAACTCGTAGAAGTCATATAACAAAAAACAATAATTTTTCGTCTGCTATATTACCAATAAAAACAAAATTCCAATTGCATGTTCTACCTTATTTTCGTGATCAGACAAATATCAAACACATTTTTAACCTGGCCTTTTCCTTAATAGGTGTGAGGTGTTTTTCGTGTTTCGTCCTATCGCGACAAAGAGCGTCCTTTTTCGGTTTCTTCGGCTGAGTCCGATGATTGGATACATGTTCTTCTGTCTCCTCTCGGAAGTCGGAACCCATCTCTCCTATGATAACTTTCGCGTAGCAGTCGGCCTTCGTTTGGGAGCTAAACTTTGTGTGCCGCACTCACGTGATTGTGGTAGCTTGGTTCTTAGAAGAGTTCTGGCCGTCGCTGTCGCCATTTTGCCGTCAATGATATATTGAAACGGGCAGTCGTGTCTGCTGATGATTCATCTATTTTAGAGCCGTCTGATCTGTCACGGGGCTAGGGAAAACTGCCAGATGGTGTGTCCTTGATCCCACGGACCAGAGGGAAATAACTTGTGTGGGGTTTTACCCGTATCCATCCTCTAGGTCCTTCCTATTTGCGTTCTTCTTTCTATCTAGACCGCTTCTCTCGCTGAATCAAAGTAAAAACCCAAATACTCGGCGCTTGAGCAACGGTATATGTTTAAAGCGGTGGCCATTGAAACTCTTGGCCTCTTCGGCCGCAAAGGTTTGGAACTAGCCCACGCTATAGGCGGAAGGATTCCAATTGTCAACGGTAAACCGCACTCGGTTTCTTACTTGATCCAAGCCATTATGGTCGCTATTAAACGCGGTAACGCTGCTTCAGTATTTTACGGCTTAATTTTAGTGTTCTACTTTATATAATAAGGAATGATCAAAATCCATCTAAAAATCGAGGAATCTATTCTAGAAGTAAATTGCATTTACTCGTGCGTTTCGCCTAGCAGAGTCGCTAAAACGATAATTAAATTAATATTTAAAATATTCTAACCTGAGAATATTAATGCATGAAATGGCAATAATGATTAATTTCAGAATATATTATTTTTTTGATCAATCTGACTGGTTAGTTTTTATTATTGGCCTAATAAAGTTTAGGCATTGGCAACATAAGTGATGAAATAGACCGATAAAAATATTCTCCTAATTCGCCACTTATCCTTTATACTTTCCCCCACCACACCTCGAAAAGACTGGATCACTCAGATTGGTTATTTTATTTTTTATTTCTTGTTTTTTTCAGGAGTGAACGGCCACATTTTTTTGTAGCGTGATTGGTCTTTTTTTTTTAGAAAACTGCCGTAATGGCGCAACGAACTCTTCGAAATTGGTAGTTCATAACACTCGGTATTTATTGAGCCAATGAAAATTAAGCCTGAAATGTTTTGACTGAAATTGAGCTAGATGGCGAGAGCAGCAACGAACACGTGACTAACAATCTCTTCTGCTCGCTTACATTAAAATCCCAGTTTGTAACAGAAAAAAGATATTTACAGGAAATATTTTGTTCAGTTTATTGCCAACATTAACGACGTCATTTAAATCTTTAATCTAATCGGGAGAGTTAAGAATCTTCTATATTAAGCTTACTAAGTTGTTTATCCTCAGCCTTGGCGTGATCCAGCGGTAACAAGAGCAGATACGAGATCAAATACAAAATTACCAAAAATGGTCTTCGCTGCATTGTTCAACCATAAAAACAAAATTAGAAGATAAATCGAAAAATTTACTTTCTTCAATTAAAGTCGACCTATCTCAATTATAAATATTTTTCCAGTAAAAGCATCTGGTAAACGTTAAAAAAAGTTACAGATAAATTAAAGAACATGAAAATAATTTAATAATGTTACCGGCTACGCTTTTACATATAACTTGTTCTTTAAGTTACTTTGAAAACAAAATATACGATTTTGTTATAGGACGAAAGGCGGACTTGGTGTTCGTGTGATCTTTAAAAGATTTCGGCAAAATGACCACATAATCTTGGAAATGAGCTGAAAACGCCAGTGCCGGAATTCGATCTCAGGTCTGTCTTATCGCGAGTCAAAGAGCCTAACCACTAGGCCGTTGTGATGTTGGCAATTTTCTTATAAATCTTATCTCAATGACGTCACGACTTTCGTTAGGCACGAAGTAGCCAACCTTAGCCGTTAGCAACCACAGCGTTTGGAGGCGACCTTGTATTGCCTAAAGTTAAATAACCTCTTTGCTAACCAGGCTAAGTCGAAGAAAAATAAACAAATATTCTGGGCTTGAAAACCGATATCTGTTTAAAGTGGTGATAGTAGAATAAATCTTATCTTTCGGCCGCGATATTTGGGCTCTCTTTCATTCTATTGTTCGTCGGATTTGGGATCCGGGCAGCCACGTTTCACGAAATTTTTAATTCAACGCAGATGTTAACGGAAGTAGTAGGTGTAATGAGCTGTCTGTGACCTCGTGTGTCACGAAGGGCTGGCCACTGTTAAAAGGACAGCGCAAGTCGCGCTATAACTTAGGCCTGTATGGTAACGTGGCTATGAAATTAGATATATTTTACGTTTCTAACGGTAGATAGACGTTCGACCAATTTCGTTGAAGTTTCAGCCGATTGTGTTCAGTTTTTAAATAAAAGAAAACAGATTATACGTAAGTAGTATACCCCCGTCTTTCTGGATACGCGGGGGGGGGGCGCCATGCTTTCCCCTCACGTCCACAGCTGCGTGACGGGGGGAATGAAGCGGGGAAACGCGTTGCCTCCCCCCCTCGAGCGCGTGTCACGCGCGCGTGACCTGAATAATTAATGAGATTAACAGGTGTTTTGAATAATTAATTAGTTGACCTGTCAATCAAGTTAACTAGAGTGCAGGTCTTCAAGGTCATTTAAAAAAGGGTGAATATTAATGAGCGTGCCGAGGTATTTAGGGGTAAAGTTTGTATTGTTTTAATACCTGTCAACGGTTAGGAAGCTTAGTAGTGTTCGTTGACCTGAACAAGTGTTTGCTCTATGGATAGCATTTTTGGCGGGAAAATTATTTAACATGTGTTTTGTTTAGGTAATGTAAACGCCGCATGCATCAATGAACAACTAGTTAAACAATTAGTTAAGTTGTTTCGGCATATTGGGTAAAGTTTGTATGGTTCTATTACTTGTCAACGGTTAGGCATATTGGGTAAAGTTTGTAGGGTTCTATTACTTCTCAACGATTAGGCATATTGGGTAAAGTTTGTATGGTTCTATTACTTGTCAACGGTTAGGCATATTGGGTAAAGTTTGTATGGTTCTATTACTTGTCAACGGCTAGGCATACTGGGTAAAGTTTGTACTTTTATAATTATACGTTAACCGTTAGGGATCATTGACTTCTTTTAGTGGTGAGCCTCTTAAAGTTTTTGGCTCGAATTTACCATGTGTTTTGAAGACGCTGTTTTTGATGACGGTTGGCAGACGGAAAGAGTTCATAGGCGCGTACGTAAGATGGTCAGGTGAAGCGGACATTAAGGGGGAATAGACCGAAAATTAGGGGAAATAGATCAATTTTTTTAACGCTTTTAAACAAGTAGTTCCTAACGGATTTTTATATATATTAATATAAAACGTCGCATTAAAAGTCGGTAGATGGCTTGGACCTAGCTGATTATTATCATGACATTGTAAATGCATCAAAAACTATATATTACCGTCACTTAACCTTTAATAAGGATGCGCGGGAAACATTGTTTACACATTAGGGGGTAAAGTTTGTAGGTAGCCTGGCCATCGTGAATAATAAGCCTTAGGAAACTAAAATTTATGAATTGTAAACTGTGTATTCAAGGTTATTTTTGGGGTAAAGTTTGTGAAAATATTAGGGAGTTTAGTTTTTTAGTGGCCATCTTGGATATTTCAAGTTTTTTTTAACATAGTCAATACGTTAATAACGGGGTAAAGATAGTATTTCCTGTCGACCGTTAGGAAGGGTCTTTGGGGTCATCTGACGTAAACATGTGTTGAAAAGGGGGAATTACATATCAAGCGTGGCCAAAAGACATTTCAAGAACTCGCGTTTCAGCGTGTGTAACACGTTTTCTTTAGATAGTTCGATGAAAAAGCCGCGTCACGTGATCATCTGATTTACGGTTATGGAAAGGGGTCTTCCATAAAGATTGCTAGTGAAATTTTATTAGTTTGTCAATCATGTAATGCATTTTTTAGGTATAAACGTCGCAATTTATGGATATTTTCATTCGGATACATGATTACCTGATATGAAAACTGTAAAAGTTTCAATATTTGGTTAAGTTGCCCCAAACAGGAGAAACATTATTCGTGTAAAGTTATTCTAACAATGCCTCACGTACATATATCGTTTACGTATACATTGTTTTATATTACCGTACCATCGAAACATTGGTCTCGTCTGATATATAAAAAAGGAATCGCTCACGAAAGATAAGGGATAATGAAATTACGAAACTATCATTTTTAATCTTATAATGAACTAAGGTAGTGCCTTGGGGTCCAGTTGCGTTGAGGACGTGTCCTACTTTTAGATATTTTTTAAATGTAGAAAATTATTTACTTCTGAGGGTGGCGGCGTCGGTGTTTTGTCCTTAATAATTATCAATTTCTTGTAAAAGTATATTAACATCGCCTTTGCAGACTTCTTAACAGTACATAACGGGGTAAACTACTTGTCAAGCGGGGCGATCTCTGTTATTTTTAACAAATGTATACGCCATATTTCCTGTAAATCACGTACAATGTTGTTTTGACGCTTATATTATTATATTAACACATCGCAATAAAAGTCGCTAGATGACTTGGACCTTTGGTATTAGCTGATTATTATTATGACATTGTTTCGGAACCGTCATTTTAAGTTCAATTTTAAATTCGTTAACCTCGCGGTTTGAAACAAGTTGTCCCTATATTAAGAATAAGCCGTGACACCTACGGCATTTAAGCTCGGGTCTGCAGTCGTGGTTCTTTTTCTTTGTTTTTATATAACAGGGTAAGACAATATTTACAGAAAGATTGCGCCCCAAACATGGTCGAATAAGATCGTACTACGTGGGTGTGGTCTTTAATTTTTAAGAGGAAAATTTGTTTTTCTTTGAAAGGTCCAATAAACACTTTATCGAAATTATCTTCCGCCGAGATTAATATAATTTGGTAGTCGGGTAAAATAATTTGGAATCGGTTAATGTCAATTATTTCTACGGGGCCTTCGGGAACCCCCGCTTGGGCGTGTAATTGACCAAGAAATCTTTACCCAGAATCCCATCCTGGAACCAGTCAGGTAAAACTGAAATGTACGTATTTGCTAAAAGGATGCCACTTAATCCGAATATTATAACTCTTAGTATCCAAGATTGATGACTACTGACCATTAGCCATAATAACAAACTCTACGGAATCAGAAGGGGACCATTCCGAAAACAATCTCCCCCAAACTGATTCTGAGAAATAAGACAAATCCGACCCTGTATCAATTTAGCAATTAACTCTCGCCCCATTAGGCAGAAACTCCTGAACTTGCGCCTTCTTCTGTTGTCATTTCATAAATTAAATTAAACAGAGAAGTTTTAGATGCTGGGCACTGGAGCTTCTCTATCCCTCCTGCGCGTCCAACTTGTTTTTTGAGTCAGTTGAGTCTGTCTCTGGACATTGGTCAGCATAATGGCCATCCTTTCTACAATTAAAACAACGAGGCCTCCAAGGCCTACTACCCCGTGTACCACTATCCGCTTTACCATCATCATATCGTGAGCCCCAATTAGCCGCAGTTCTACCACCACCTGATGGAAAACCCGCTTGGGAACCTTGGCGATTTCTGGACAGATGCCCTCTGACGTACTAACAAACGTTTTGCACAAGCAATTTCACCCCCTAAATCATTTCAACACTTGCACAACCGAAATGAGATAAAAGAGGCCAACTCAAATTGAAGACCATCAAAGATATGATCTTAAAAAAATACCTCCGTAAAGGGTTCCGATAGATGATGATCCAAGAATACCACATCTGCCATAAAAACATTGGGTTCCTCATTCCGAGTTTGAGTGCGGGACATCAATATTTGCCGTAACACCCTCTCATAAACTGTAGTTAAAAATTTTAATTTCAATGTATTTTCAAATTCGTTAAAAGTTTGGAAAATCGTGGCAGTGGACCACCAGACATCCGCCTGACCCTTCAAAGTTAACGGGATTACCCTCTTTAACTCGCCGGTTGACAAACCCTCTACCTCCCGAAACCTCTCTAATTTTGACAAATACGACTGTGGATATTCCTCAACCAATCCACTAAAATCGAAATGCGGTGTAGCAATATTCTTACGCCTAGTACGTTTAGACGCCGCCTCCTGTAGATCAGCTCGTCATCCATCGTAAGTTTACGAAGCGAAAACACTAAACCAAGTGCCGTTTCTATGTTTTACCTTACCCCCAGTCAATACCAACAACCCGGAATCAAGAGTGAGCCAATAATGTCTTAGTGTTCAAACGTACCTTCTCACTTCATGGCGACAAAGGGGATACCTTAGAACCATCCCGATTCGGGTTCCAACCTGTATTCATAAAAAATTCCAGCACCACGAGCAGGTCCAGACAATAAAGAGAAGAGAGAAAAATTCAATAAGCTTTTACCGTTGCCACCAATTGTAACATGCTCTTGTAAACCAAGCAATATTTTAATAAAGGATCAAGATAGCTTTGAGACCCAACGTGTTGGCCTAGTAAATAATGGTATAAAATGGAAATGAACCACTCACTACTGGAATAACAAAAGACGAGTCCCGTTGAGGTGCGGAAAGTGCAGACATCTTGTCAAAGTGAGTCGAAACCAGCAAGAGCTGAAGAAGCCCCCGCCGCCTACCGGCGAAGCACTTTTATAAATAAGCTGCACCCACGGGTAGTAGAAAAAACAACAAAAATTCCAAAAACGCTTATCGGGCCAATCACGACGTCGATTTTCCACCGTATCGTGGGGAAAAGCTCCTATTGACAAGATGGCCGCCGTAGAGTAATTTATTTTATGTATTTTAATTTTCTAGAAAGCACTTAACATAGTTTCGGACCAGACTGGTTTACTAGATTAAGAGCGAATGACAGCTCCCCTTTAATCTCAAAACGATATATACTATTTATTCATAGTTCACCTATTACATTCCCTCTCTTATAGTGCTATACGACAAATTTATATTTACGCCTTCACCTAGCAAGTAAGTCCTGCCCTGAAATACATTATCATAGCTAGCAGGTATCTACGAATGCATTTTGTACTGGTTTTCGGTAATCGGGAAAGTTGGAAGGAAAAGGAGGAAAAAGATGGAAGTATAGCTGTAAAAGCGTTAAATATCCAAACTCCCCCTAAATACGACATTGTTTATTGTAGTAAACTATAGTTTCTCAAAAAGAGTCAAACAACAGGGGACCCAAAAAGAGTTTTGCGGGGCCCCCGAGGACCTTAGTTACTAGGCTAGGCGGAAAGAAAAATGGGCCAATGACTCTAAATCCTACGAGACCTGCCCAAACATGTACTATGTAATGTTCTTCATGGTGCCGAGGAAATCCGCAGTTGGTATCATGCAGTTCCAGATATGATTGTTCTGGTGTTTGATTGGTCCATCTCTCGAAAAGGAGCACTCATCGGACACTAGTAGATAACTCAGAAACTCCTGGTCTCCATCTGACATGATATTCAATTCGTTGGAAAATTTGTAAAGGTAATGCGTATCCCCATCGCTTAGTGCTTCAAGGATTTTCGCTCGGTAAGGATGGTATCGATGTCGTTTCACAACTCTTCGGATATAGTTAGTTGTTCTTAGTTCTGATAATCGACCGAGGATAAGCACTGAAGAACTTCAAAACCACATATTCCATGTTGATGTTGTTTGGATATTGTCTACGGAACCTCGGATAGATGTTTTTGGTATAATTTTAGTCATCGATCACGTGGGTAACACTTCTGTGACTAGGTCGACAGTTACGATTTGGATTTTCAAAACACTTACCAAATTTGCACTTCTATTCCTTTACTATTATAAAACTTAAGTACATGGTCAAGATGTTGTAAAGTATAACAAGGGATACTTAACTTGATTTAATATCTTCAAAGATTAATTTTGTAAGGCAGTTGTATCATTTTATATATTAAATGGTAAACCAACTTTGGAACATCACTTTACAAATATATAGGTTAGCAAAGAATAAAACCGTGATTAGGTGGAAAAATTATTTATTATTTTTTATTAAAAACAAGGAAAGTTTCGAGCCGTGACTCGCCAACATTTCTTTCAAGCCATTGAAACTCTTGAAACAACAACCGTACTTTTGACGATCCAATTGTATTTTTACTTTTTTCAATAAGCTCTTCAACTTTCTCAATGTTACCTTGGCCTGTGACTTACCAATGAAAAATAAAATTGCCATAACGCCAATAAATGCTTAAATTTTTTACTAATTCAATTGATTACAATGCGTTGCATATACCTTTGAAATTTCATGTCGTTTTCAAGAATTAAGCTTGTAACAATCAATTTAAAAACCCTGTATATGAGTAAACAAAACTTTCTTTATTTTACATTTCAAAGTGCCAAGCACACCGGAATAATTTAAGTTCTTGTGTTATCTGGATTCTACGGATAATGATGTTGTTCACGTCCAACACTTACATTTATCCATTTAGTATGCAAAATATATGAAGAAACGTTATCAAATGGTTAAAACACACGAAAAGAGTTCATCGGTGGTTCGTATTCACGTTATCAAATGGTAAACTTTCTTCATTAGCAGTTGTGTAGACGTCAATATTTGTCGTCCACCGTCCACGGTCGATGAAAATGTCATTTATGCTTAAAACTTCACCTCTTTCTCAGCGCTATAAAAGTCTTTTATACCTCCACTCCAAAATGTACCATCTAGTTTGCTAGAAAGACTAACTACTTCATAAGAGTAATGATCTCAGGGCGTAGAAGAGGCACTGTACCGTTGCTACAACAATTTTCTGTTCTACTCTGGGAACAGAAAATAAAGTATTAAAATTTATCTTCTTCTTTTAAATTTAAAAGCTACTTAAAAATTAAAGGGTGTGACCGTATTCTTGTCAATTATCATTACGCTCTGATAATTTTAGTAACACTAGCTTTTCATATTGATTTTAAATCATATGTATTTTAAAAACTTATCAGTTTATTTTTACGACAAATGGACTAAGTAACTGTTAAAGAGGGTATGTTGCAATCTATATGCTGGTTCTAATTTATAGATTAAAGAAATAATTTAATATTTATAATACGGCTATGGCTCTCTGAAATGTTTTAAACTGCTCTACAGATCATCAACATGTTTTGAACTAGTTTACACATATTTATGTTTCAAACCCGTTTACACCTCATGTTTAAAACCGGTTTAATAAATCATCATGTTTCACACCACTCTGCAGATTATCATGTTGTCTGCATGAAAAACGATAACTTCTCGTTCAATTTCTTGGATTTTTCCCCTTCAAATGACTTTAATCCAGTTCCAAATTAAATAATGGTTGGACGAAACTTTAACTATGACTGTTGCATGATTCATTAAAAAGAGCAAACATTTTATTGCAGATATAATTTCCAAATTCCGTTTAGCAGTCTTTCAAGTATTATAAAAAGTTAAAATGGTGGAATTTTAGTTTTTTGACGAAATTCTAAAATTATGTTCGGCACCCGTGACGTTCCCCCTCTGCCACTGCCAAAGTGACTCCTTTAATCCTTTGTCTAGAATTTAATTAGGTTTGCTATTTGATAATAAATAAACGTGTTTTTTTTCAATTTTTATGTTTATCTGTTTCATATGTTTAGAAGTAAAAAACTCAATTCTGACATTTGTAAATACTAAAAACCATTAAGATTATTTAAAAATTTTGAATTTTCTAGATTTCATGCATGAATAAACAAACATGACGGAAGTGACTTTAAAGGTTGCATCGCTGGTAAGTTATAAATATTTGTACAGGGAGTAATACCGTGGACCCTTTATTGCCTTGAAGCAAAACAAAATTATTATTTAACCTTTCATTTACTTAAGCTACAAGTTGACTTGCTGTCGGGTCGAGTCGGTTTTGTAATAAACTAAATTCGGCGAAAATCTTAATACTCGCACAGTGGTAATAATCTGGTCCGGTTTGTAGAAAACCGATCCCAACCCGACTCGGCGGCAAGGCTAAATACAGGCGCACGAAAATAGAAATTTTCCAAACAGGTGATCAAAGAAAGAAGACCTGCTGGTGTCCAATTGAAAATTTCGTCGATTTCAGATTACTGCCTTGAAGTTCTTTCGACATTATCGTGTTATCTCAATTTCAGGTAAATTATAATTAATATAAAATTAATATAATATTATAATAACACTAACCTGGATTTAGAAGGGTATAGCTAGATATACATGCGAACAGATTTAATAATAATTCGCGATGGGTATTACGAACGAGGCATCTCGATTAGGGAAAGGCGCGGCACACATCTCCTCTGTCACACCAGTAGCAGTGTCAGCAACAGGCCGGGACACAGTGTTTCCAAATACCCAAAAAACGGCAAAATGGATAGAAACGCTATTAGGTTACTAATGTTGGCATATTTGGAATGCTTGATGAAAGTTGATTAACGGAGAACCAAATTTTTTCAGCTGCGCCCCCTAGCGGCGAAGTTTGCTTCCCTTTGGGAGTTCAAGGTTGTCGTTGGTGGAATTCCATAGCCCGTAAAGGCATTATTAAACACTATAAAAATCATGTCCATGGGTGTCTTTATTTTTTGCCTTTCAATTTTTGTGTCCATAAACCGCCTTTTCAGGCAGGTTAACACGCATTTTATGGAAAAAGGAGTGCGCGGAAACCCAAAAATTTTTAAAGGTTCTCTGGTAAACATCCATATATACCAATTCCAGAAATATTCTAAGTTTCCCTTCATGGGTTTTGGGTGAAAGTCGAGTTTCAATATGCGACTAAATTCCACGCCCGTTTTGCCTATAAATAAATATATACAAACTTATACCGTGTGTATTGTGTATACAGTATACTCGCAGGTACCAACGTGCTGCCTCGTCTGGCTCATTGACTACTATAGCTGAGACTAATATGACAAACTATATTTTATTGGTACCAAATTAATTAATACCACTAGGAGTAATAATATAAGTCAATAAACAAATGCGATTCTTAGTTGCTTTTTAATGTAAATCAGCTAATTGCTTACTACTGTCGTTAATTTGTCACGTTTGCCGAACACCGCAGCCGTGCCGTAGCTAAAGCTTCTCCTAAACGATCGAATTTCCTTTAAACAGGTCGGTCAAGACCGTAATATTACCTCTCCTCGGAGTTCATTCTCCACGCGTTATAACGACGCTTAATTAAACAAAGCACAGAAAAGGCACTTAACTGAATTTTAAATATTAAACGCCAAACCAACACCACCGCAAAAATACAACAGTATCACAAATTTTAAGTCTATAAGAATAAGCATTAATAAATTACGATGTTTCGACCTAGTTATAATCAAACCGGAGAAGCTTGAAAATACGACGTATACACTTTTGAAGGTTCCATCAAAAATGATCCTTTCCGAAAACATAAATATTCTCAAAACATTAATAGACAAAAAATAAGTGACAAAAAGGTTCCTCCAAAAAAGGAAATATTTCGCGGAAGAAGTAAATAATTTTAAAAGAATAAAAGATAAAAAAATATACAACAACAAAAATAAAACGTCAAATAATAGAAGAAAAAAATATTTAACTCCATTCATTAAAAAAACAAAATCAAAAGTACCAAATTGAAATTAAGCAACTTATTATATTAAACAAGAGTAAGTCTTCATAATTTCATTCGTAAAAAAACCAGATTAGGCCTTCATAATTTCATTCGTAAAAAAATTCAAGACTTTATTAACTATTATGCTTACGATGAGTGTCTTATTTGCATTATAGCTAAGGAGTTATCGTTGGTTCTGTGGTAGAGCGCTCGACTGCCTAACTGAACGGCCCGGATTCAAAACCTGGCTGGCGCATTTGTTTTTAATAAATAGAGAAATCGCTAAATTAGAATCTCTTCGATGCAATAATTTAAATCTTACACGAAATCTTGTTCTATTTCAATTTTGCCAAAATTTCATTCTCTATTAAATACGCTTTCGATGAAGCTGAACGTCTAATTTTCGATGAAGCGTGATGGTGGTCGGTGGTTCTGCGGTAGAACGTCCACCTGTCAAGCAGGCGATCTAGGGTTCGAAACCCACCTGATGCGATCGCAAATTGACATTAAGACGATTACCGTGAACAATTAGTGAAAACCCTGCCATTGGACGTTGAGAGGATCACATAACACTCAGCACTCGGTCCGTCCCAAAAGTCAATAAGAAGGAGTTGGGGAGAACGCACCCATAACAACCGGCGCGACGGTGGGCGTTAACAAAAAAACAACCCAACGCAATTGCCAATTTATCCGTTAAGGCTTTCCGTCACACGGTGGTTTTGCCAACGCTTAAACTGCTAAAACGGTTATTCGACTGCGTACGCAGTGAGCCTTGAAACTGCCTACGCAGCGATTACCCTTTGCCCCGAAAATGCGAACGCGTTCGTAGACCAGAAAGACAGACTGAAACGGTGGTTGTATAACCTCTCCTAGGGTACAAAGTCCCCTCGGAGAAGTAAAAAAGGCATTTCCTTGTAAGCAATGTTTTTATCCACAATTGAAGAATTTTCCCCAATAACACATTTTCAAGCCCAATGCGGCGCCTTAGGTCTAATTCTTTGAAATAAACGTGCACTTTTGAAACACGACTTTCACCCAAAAGCCGTAAGGGAGACTTACCATATTTATGGAATGAACATATTTGGATTTTTACTAGAGCACCTTTGAAAAATTTGGGTTTCCACTCGCTCCTTTCCGCGTAAAATGCGTGTAAACATGCCTAAAAAGTGGTTTTTGGACAACGAAATTGAATGTAAACAAAAAATAAAGGCACCTATGCACGTTACTTTTATAGTGTTTAAAAACGACATTACTTGCTAATGAATGCCACCAACGATATCCCTGTTTTATCAAAGGGAAGCAAACTTGGCCGCTATTTGGCGCAGGTGAAAAAATTTGGTTCTCCGTTAATCACCTTTTATTTTTATTCCAAATATTCAAACAATGTTTAAATTATAGTTTTTTTTTCCCTATTTTGCCGTTTTTGGTCATTTGGAAACACTGTGGCGGGGTAAGCCTATTTTTTATATATATCGGAAACGTTTTTTTTTATTTTGGTTTGGTTCCATTTTTAAACCGACCAACAAAATTTAGCAAACACTACCCAGCCGGAAAGACAAAATTGACGCGTATCAAAAGAGTGGAATTTATGAAATATATTTAAAAAAATGCCCAATGAAATACATAAGCCAAACCAAACGCAACTTGGGAGTCAGGTTAAATGAACATAGAGCAACCGAACTTAACATTTGTGAATCATTAGAAATAAAAAAAAAACATAACCTATGTATAAATAAAGAAGATGGTCTCGACTCTTCTATTGCAAAAAAATATTTAACATGTTTTTTATGAGTATTTTTTAAAGATTTTATAGGGTTTCTGAGGTAACCACTTGATTTTTATTATTTAATTATTTTATTAAATAATAATCAGTTTCGCACCTGAGGACGACGTGAGTGCACGTCAAAACACGTAGTGCTTTATTGTTTTAAAATTTTAAGTAATTTTTATTGTGTAAAAGTCGATTATTTATTTAAAAATATTTATATACACAAGAAAAAATGCAAATTTTTTATTTCATTATGGAAAAATTCGCTCTTGTTGCTCTGAAACTTACGATTATGTTAGCTAAAATACGATACTTTCTAGCCCGTGGTACAGTAAACACGTCTTAAAGGTTGGCAACGGTGGTATAATAATCTATTCTGGGGATTTACTGATGTGAATATCTATGCAGGTCTCTCGTTGGAAGGTATTCTATGACGAGTGCATGTACTTTCGGGTGTACAGTTTTGGAAAATGATGTATGGTTTATATCGAGAAGTTATTGTTTACTATGTTTGGGACGTTTTAATGCTAATTTTTGTACACGACGAAATTTTTGTACACGTTGAAAGTTTTTGTAAACGTTGAAAGTTTTTGTACACGACGAAAGTTTTGGTACACTAAGAAATTTTTTGTAAAAGTCGAAAGTTTTATTTCGGATTGTATTCTGAGCACATCGGTGACATCTTAAAATATAAATAAAATCCTAAGCTCTAGAGCAACTGCAGATATCACTAAATATAAATACAAATTATATACCAAATGACGCCAAAAATGTGCCTTATCTTTCGTGTTTGGTTAGAAGCACTAAACATCTAAACATCTGGTCTTGCGAAAATCTAAAAAGGATTATATTTGGCAATCGTCGGCTTCGCAACGTTTTTCCTTATTTTATTTTTATAGTTACAGTTTGGTAACTCCTCAAGACAATGAATATGGAAGACAATTGAGCAACCAATCTTGGACTGGCCTCATCGGAATGATACGTAGAAACGTAAGTATTAGTTATTTTAGAGTCGCATTTTATCCGTATTTATGTCGGTAAAGTTGATTCCCTGTTGGACTGGTTCTTACCCTATCTTTTCGTTTCGAATGAAGGAAGTTAGTTTAGCTGTGGACTTAATATCAGCCTTTCCTGAGAGAATGGCAGTTGTTGACTTTACGACTCCTTTCTTCGATGATTCGGCATCCTTCTTCGTTCGATATCCCAACTCTTCCGAAAGAGGCTCGGCTTTCTTCTTTATGAGTCCGTTTTCCAACCAGGTACGATTTACCTTCGACAGAGAAATTGCAAAAAATTTAAGAGTCTAAAAATTATTTGTTTTTCATCAGGTATGGATGGCTGGTCTGATTTTCTACTTTCTAATCCGACTTTCGCTGAAGTGGACTGATCACAGGCGACGCAGACAAAAATGGACGAAGAGCAGTGTTACATCGCCAAATCGAATAAGTAACGAGGTAGTGAAAACACAATGTAAAAGAAAACTTTGTTGTTTTGTTACATTTAAATTCTTTAAAGGGAATATAAAGTGTTTTATAGGTAATAATTCTTGGGCGTTTAATTAATCTTAAATCTCCACTACACGCTCAGTCAAATATGCACTTCTGAATGCTAAAACAGGATTTTTACCTAAAAGTGAATATCAATCATGGAACGGCAGTGTGACTTGGCCCCAAAAGATTAAAAAATCATCATTTCTATTATCAGAAAAACGTCTAGTAATATGCTGTGACTAATAATGTTTGTTTTTCTCCTAAAGTTAGGGGAAACCCAACGAATGTGAAGCTTTGGCCATTTTTGATTTAAGTTACTAGTAGTTTGTTTTGTTTTGCAAAGATTTTCATTCTTGGAGCTGAAATAACGATATGTACAATGAAAACGGATCTGGGTTATTTTCGATTTACCATGTTGTTTAATAAAAGCTTTAAGATGACAAACGCTTTAAAACGCAATTTTATGTAATTATTAAATACGATTCTAGAAGATTGATTTTAGATAATTAGACGGGGTTTGTTATATTGTTTTTAATACTCCTTGATCCAAATTTGTATTGGTCCAGACTTTCGATTTCAAATATTATCGTTTTTTAAAAATTAATCTAAAATGATCAGTTTAAGCTCACAATTACGGTGGGAAATATGAATTGTGCCTTTTTTATTGGTATATGAATTCGGCTGAATGAGGCGTGTTGTTTTAAAAATATTTGGATGAATAGCATTTTCGGATAAAAGGGATTCTACCGAACGAACGTCGATTTAATGGGAGCTTTATTAAAGCGCCCCACAAGACGAATCAATAATTTGTTAAGGTTATTCTAATATACCGTTATAAATAGGCCCTAATCCGTTTTAATTAGAGTTGTAAGTCGGAAAAGTTTCAAAGGAAAAAGTTATCCTTGGAAAAGTTTCAGAAAAATTTCCGCGGCCCCTTTTCCGGAATATTTTTCCGTATTTTTCCAAAAAAGGAAAAAAAGGTTTTCATTTCATGATTAGCCTAATTATTCCCAATATATATCCCATATTTAAATTTCATCAAAATTTGCAAAAAAATATTAATCTTTTAAAATAAAGTGTTCACATGTGCTCCCTGTTTTTTGCATTTTAAAGTAAAGAATTGTACTGTACCTTTCTTCTACAATCGAAGATTTCTACCAGTTTGATGTTTTGCCCAGGGCGCTATTTGGGCTATATATGTACGGCTCTGCCACGTATTATACAAAACTGCTCATTAAAGCATGCGTGTTTCAATAAAAATAAAAAAATCATAGATTTTTATGTCCTATTCCATTAGTGAAAACGATTTCAGTTCTTACTGAAATGATAAATGAGTATCGATATATTAGATGTAAATAACGCCGTTAAAATTTTAGAAAACCGATTTCTACTTTCAGAAGACACGGAAAAGTCATTTTTTTGCTGTGGCGTCCACAATTTTAATGATAATTTCATCGATATTTACGGACATCTCAATATCCGTTTACTCTTCGAGACTCACTTCTACGAGTACCGTTACTTTTAAAGAACCGCTTATTGAAACGGTTTGCGGTTTGTTTTCTTTAATAAAGAAGGGTAAATACTATATCGGGACCATGCAAGGAACTACATTATATCAAATTATTCAGGTAAGGACGCCATGTACGTTTGATTAATTTAACAAAAAATGTAGGCAAATAGAACCAGTGTTCCTAAAAGCCACTTTTTTGAATTTTTGTCTAGGCCAAAGGCCAAAACTGGCAAATAGTAGCTAATTAGCAAATAGTGGAAAAAAGTGGCTAATTAAGAAGAGAGGTCTTTTGAAAAGACAATAATTTGAAAATATAAATAATAGTTATCTATAAATTTGGATATTATGTAGTTTCTAAAATGCTGATTAAAAGTGTTGCTGAGCCCAAAGCTCAAAAATCTATACTTTCGTCCTAATTGCAAGGTAAATGTCGTTAACTCGCAAGAAGTTCCTATGTCAAAACCATTGTTGCTTCGGGGACTAAAAATAAAATAAAAGGATTGCGCACACGGAGAATAAGATAAAGCAACTTACTGAGAGGAAAAAATACGCACGAGGACGGAGAATAGTCTAAAGGGATAAATTTAGGGTATTAAGAAAACAATAATAAGAGCACGCGTGAACGGATGACACGGTTAAGGATTAGCCTTAGGGAATAATATTGCAAAGGGGTGAATAGAGTAGATTGAGAAAAAGACTCTTTAATAAGAAGTTAGCTTGGCATATTGAGACAAAACAATAGTGTTAATGGATAAACCTAAAGTGCAGTTTAAAACCAAAATTGGTTATGAAGACGCTTTGTGAAAAAATAATTGGTCTTATAGCTTTTCGCGTTCCATTTTGTTTTGCTTAATCGTGTACGTTTTAGTTATTTACGCGCTTTTCTTGTCACATATCCGATCATACTTCGGTTTAATTTCTTGGAGATATCTCTTGGATTTCGTTTTTTTTTTTCGGATTTAGAATTTTTCCAGGATTTCGTAATTGATCAAGAATTCATTGGCTTTTAAAAGAGTTCAAAATCCAGGTCGTATTTTGAAGATTTATGATTATAAATCGGATTTCATGTACAGTGTACGGGATTTCTTCAAATATTCAACCAGACGGTTTTATTACACCCATATTTCTCCATACAGGTTTTTTAACGCTTGTGGAATCCGTTATTGATTGTGTTTTTGACCAAAATTCTGTTTCTATTTTTATTAACTACTCTTTTTATTCCGAACGTAACATTTTGGTGTTTCTATTCCCATCTGTATCAAATGAAATACCATCGGTTCTAATATTTATAACGTAAATAATAGTTCTTTCGAAATAAATCGCAATGTATTTCGGTTGATTCACCTATTATGGAAACAACGACGGATTGCTATTGTTGCGTGATAAAATAAGGCAATTCGGCGCATAATATTGCGAGGGATTCAAGTGATTATGAAGCACGGAATTTCCGGGATTGCAAACCCTACTCTTGCCCTATAACGCGCAGGAGTAAATCGACTAATTATCGAACTTTCTTATTTGACCTTCCTGTTTAGTCCACTATTTGCGGTCCATCGTTTTCTGGTATTACACGATTTCCGGCATCTTGAGTAGTTTGAAGCAGGGTTATCCAAGGATATTTAACATTCTCATATCGCGCATAACCTAAATACCACAATTCACAAGTACCAAGCGTTTTAGCGCCTGAGTTACAAGTAAAGTAATAACCGATTATTGTTTCGTCGTCGTCGTCATCGTCTCCGTGGTCTTCTTCGTTAAATCTATAAGCTACCCACAGTTGATATCTTTTTCTATTCTGAAAAAGGAAATTTAAACGTAGTCTTATAAAGCTTGGTTCAGTAACCATTTCGTCGAATTCGAACACCTCAGTATTTTCGCGATGCTGTTTTCCTGTTTATACCATAGAAATTGAATTTCTGGTCCGGGTTATATAGCTCGTTTGTAAAAGGAGTAATGTGTTGCTCCATATACTGATAATAATATAATAATAATAATAATATTAATATGGCTTTATTTTGGAAATCCAACTCACAAGGAGAGTACCCGAGGTGTTTATTTATCAAAGTCGGCCGTAATGTGGACCTATATGAGATATTAAATTTCCCAAAAGGAGACGTTGCACTACCCATTCGATTTGCCATGGCAACCGAAAATGTTTTTGACGATTAACAACCAAAATAAGATTTTTCCCTTATTTTACCCAACATTTTTTACAAATTTACCCTAAAAATGTTTCAATTTACCCAAACTTGATGAAATTTACCTAAATGTGGTCCAAATTACACATTTCGTGATTTTCAAAATTTTTCAAAATTTTCGTAGCTAGGACCCTGTGAAACCGAGAAAATCCCATGCTTTTTTAAATGGAGATTTTATTGTTTTAAGTGATCAAAAACATTTTCGGTTGCTATAAATGATTAACAACAAATGACAGCTCAATATATGTAATATAGAATTTATGCTAAACCTAACTCTCAAACAAGGATAATTTAAAACGAATTAAAAAAAAGCGCGAGAAAAAAATCACGCGACTGCACGCGTTAGAAGTCAAAAATTCAAAAATCTCTAGTGATTGCCTAGAAACCCAGATTTTATGGTACAAATCTTTGCATTAATGACTTTCCTACAGTTGCGATGACAAGGCTTGTGTTTTGCCTACTGGAATAATGAAAAATAATTATCAAAAATTCGTCAGCAAGCCCTTGTTTCATTTTGCAAATAAATGATAACAGGTGCTTTTTCATAACATGCCTTTTCTTAACACCTTCTACATCATCGCACATATCGAGCATATCACGAAAAAATCTCTTTGTAAACGCCAAACATAGCCTGTAATTCATCTTCGGAAAACGATTCATTATCATATTGTCGTACATTAGATTTATTCGCAGCAACTCGAAGCGTATTCATGAACAATTGAAGCTGTTCTTCCTTGAATACAAAAGGACGGTTGCCAAATCGTAAGCCAGGGAGTAAATGTTCTAAGAGGTTTCCATTTACATCTAAATTTGGCAACATTTAACATGCTCCGGTATATAAATATCTCTATTAATATAGGCTTGTATTCTACAGTCAATAGAAATCTTGCAATATCGTTACGAGCATTACATATCAAGCACGTTTCACTGGCAGTTTGAGTAAGAACATTAAGCCTTAAACATGACGGGTCGTTCGTGATTAATGATATTTCATTAATAATCGATCGATTGCAGTTAACACAAAGACGAGTTCGGTCCCTTACTTCTGCCACTGGCAATCCTGCACCTTCGCGTCTAGAATATGCGATGTCACGTTTGTGTGCATTAGCATCGCCATCAATACTGGCTATTTGCTGAAAGAGAAAGGTATGTCCCCCCGGTGAAAGAGAATTTCATTCCCATTCACCGGAAGGACATACAGCACTTCCCTATCCCCCATTCACTGGATCCCTTATCTGTCTCATTCACCAGCTCCTTTCCCCACTCCCCCTTCTCAATCACCAGATTCTCTCTCTCTCTGCTTTCCCCCATTCACTGGAAGGACATAAAACTCTTTCCCCCATTGCTATCCCCATTCACTGGAAGGACCAAAAGCTCTTTCCCCCCTCCCCCGTCTCAAACACCAATAAAAACCTTTTCTTATATCATCGCTTCTGCTTAATCTGAATGTTGTCAATATAAAAAACATCATATGCTATATTTAAATATAAAGAATAAACACTGCTTAGGTTAAGGTTAGAGTGAAATGGAATAATTAAGTAAATAAGCATAAATTTTAGATCGCCTTTCCTCCAAAATATCTAATAGCGCTAGTACATTCTCGATAAATATACAAGTTCTTTGGAATAAGAGACGTTTTTATCAAAGATAAGTCCAGTTTATACCTTATTGTCATTAGTTCCATAACAAGAAACACGTTGTAACGTGATAAAGGCTACCCCTATCGAGAAATTTCCGCCCTAAGAAATTCTACGTTCCTATGTATTATACGGGTTTTGACAGATTGATATTTTAAATATCCGTGAAACGTAAACTTATCAAGATAAGAAATGGCATACAATGAGATTAGATAACTATATAACGATCATTGATAATAAAATTATAATCGTGAATCGCTATACCGGTAAATCTAACATATATATTTTTTTTACTAATAATAAAAATATTTAAGAAACATGCTATTATTTTTACCATATATAAGACATTTTTTTGTTAAACGCTATTTCTTTTAGTTAAACACTAGTATCAATTTCTGAACAAACTCTTTCAGTTTATTTTAGTTTATTTTTAACAGCAAAATAGTGCATTAGATATTGTTTAAGTTAATTTCAAGTTAAAGGGTAGTTAAACTTACCACGCATTTCCTTAACACGTAAGCTGGTGCAAAATCGTTTGATAGTTTCACTTACTTCATTTCTATTTTCAATAATGCACTATTTTGATTTAATATAATTAATGTTAAATTCTTTAGTGCTTATTCTTTATATTTAAATATAGCATATGATGTTTTTTATATTGACAACATTCAGATTAATCAGAAGCGATGATATAAGAAAAGAGTTTTATTGGAATATCCATTTCAGAAGATCAACGCCAGTGTATGAATTAGGCTAAATTTGGAATGATGTAAATGAGGTGCTGAATAAGTAAACGTTATCTAAAACACTTAACTTGGAAGAAAATCAAAATAGGGCTGATATTATTTCTACCCTCAGAACACACATTTTATACTTTATATACGGAGATCCCACAAAAATCGAGAACAGTTTATGAATAGACTCGGTTCGGTTCGAGTAAAAACGTACGTGTTTGTCTCCTTTGAATATATTCCAAATGGGTCGAAACAAATATATTCAGTGTCCAATTTGCGAGAAACGAATACGTAGCTATAGATTAAGAACCCATAAATGTAAACGTACATCGTGTACAACGTTCAATAAATCGTTTAAATCACAACTGAGTCGACATATTAGACGTTTCAGTCTAAGCCCTCACAAAGTAAACTTAGGCAAAGTAGAAGCGGAAATTGATAAACAACGAGTCCGCGCAGAAGCCGTTGCTCGATCTGGACTACCATCGCATCTCTTTGGAAATTTGACAAGTGCTTGGGTGGAACAAATGGAAACCCCTAAACGAATAAGCAAAGATATAGAACTTAGACCATGGCAGAAAAGTTTTTTGGAACATTTAATTCTCTCAGACCGAAAAATAATATTTGTAATAGGAAAAGATGGAAATGAAGGAAAATCGTGGATGTTAAATTACTTGAAATCCCGTAGGCCTAATTTTACACATTGTCAGCAAGTGACAGTTTCGGGGAGTGAAATGCTTTTTCAATTGAAAAAAGTTCGCTCTGGTGTGAACCACTTTTTACCTCTCCGAGGGTACTTTGTACCCTGGAGGGGTATTACAATCACCGTGTCTGTCTGTGAGTCTGTCCGGGCTTCGAACGCGTTCGCATTTTCGGGGCAAAGCGTAATCACTGCGTACCCTGTTTCTTAGAATCAGGGAAAAGGTTTTTCCAAAAGCGCCCTCGTTTTGTCATTGGGTGTAGTATAATTTTTTAATCGACCGGGATTCGATCCCGAGCCTCTTGAACGACAGGTGAGCGTTCTACCGCAGAACCACGGATACAGTTACGCTTCACTGAAAATTAAAAACTCTTCCGAGGAGAGGTATATTTTGGCAGTATTTGAAAGTTTAAAATATAGTGAAATTGTTAGTACGAAATATAATTGTGTGAGTATAAATATAAGTACTCCAAATGTAGTTTGTGTATTTGGAAATTATATGCCTGAATCTTCCGGTTAAATTCCGATAGAATTTTACGATTTTATATAAAAATAATTATTTATGTAAATATTAATTATGAAATATGTATAGGAGAAATGTTAATATAACATTTGCCGAAATGGGGACGTGTGAATATAAAAATAGTAAACTTAAGGTTGTTTTTGTTTAATTCCCGATTTTGTTAGGTATATGTATGTTCATATTATAGCCGTCCTCAGGTTATCTATATTAAAACAAAAGGTTGTATAAAAAATGATAAGAAAGAATAATTAAATTGTTGATTTAAAACAGAAAAGGTATGTCTGTCGAATGTTTGAGTTTTCTAAATTTATATCACATACATTTCTACATGGTTTTATTTCATTGTAATAAAGTCTCTAACACTTATGAATAGATAATTGTATAATTGATTTACACATTATTAGAGTTAGAAACTTAGTCTTAGCAATTTACACTTTGCCTGTTTCTTAGGCCCGAGGTTTGCTTTTAAAACATCAATGCACTAATTTAAAAATATAAACACAATGCATCTAATTTAATTATTTTTAACTGAATTGAAAACCTTGATATATATTTTTATTTTTAAACTGTGTTTTTATGTTATACAATTTCAAATGCATGTATTGTTTCCAGTACAAATGCATAATTTAATGAAGCAATTCTAATTTTAATACTTATATTTAATGATATAGAAAAAATGTATTTCTAAATCCCTATTTTGTAACTCAAAAGGAACTTAAAGAAACTGAAAGAGTTTCACATGGAATTGGGACTAGTGGGTAGCCATTATCACGTTACAATGTGGTTTTTGTTATGGAACAAACCACTATAAACTTGGCTTATCTTTGATAAAAAACGTCTCTTATTCCCCAAGAATATGTATATTTATCGATAATGTACTAGTGCTATTAGATATTTTGGAGGAAGGGCGAACTAAAATTTATGCTTGTTTACGAAATTAATTAGCGTATTTTAAAAAACATTTTTTCTTAACAAATGCATTCATGTTAGGATATGATTTATGGAAAATGTACTTTCATGGGTTAGGCTTAGAAATTTAATCTTAGCTATTAACACTTTACCGGCTTTTAGGTCTAGCTTTAATTTTTTACGTATTGGAAAATGTATTTCAGCGTATTATAAGTATAATTTTCGTCTTAACAAAGTCCACCAGTTAGGAAATGGTTTATGGATAGGAAAATATTTATAAATACTAAAGACAGAAGCAGAAATTAGGAGATCAGAGGAAAAATAACCAACGCGATCGAAAATAATAATAATAATAATAAAGCCTTTAAATACGTTTTTCGTTCTTTATTGCATACTATTACCATATTTTAGTTTGGGCTTACTGTATTGAGAACCATGGCGCCATCTAAACTTTTAAATAATCCGTTAATAAATAAATATAATGATAAAAGGGCTCAAGTGATAACACTTCCCCTATTTTCCCGTGACGTACTGATTCTCTCGCGACTCGTTCGTTCATATTTCCGTGCCCGAGTACGATTGAGAAGATAAGATAAATGAAAATATTTCATGTAAGAAATACATGTTTAGCAATTTATTGGAAATGAACGTTATCATTAGCACTTATGATAAGAGTAAGATAAAACAAATTGTAATATTTTTTAAACGTAGAATTTCATAGTACCAAAAATTCTCAATAGGGGGCTCGTGACGTACCGATTCTCACGTGACTCGTTCATTTTTACGTGTGCACGCGTACGAATGATAAGATAACTGAACTTTGACTTAGCGAGATCTTTGTTTTATCTGACGCTACAATCGGAAAGGTTTGAGTAGAAATTCTTTGCTTGCTCCATGTTTTTCTGTATATTTTCAATAATTATCATATAGAAGAAGTGAGTAAGACAAACTAGGCATAGCGGATTACATATTAGGTAAAATTAGGTCTAGGACGAAACATATGAGAAAAATGATTTGAACTACTATAATTAAAGCAGACCAAAGACGTATTTTAGTCTAGTAACTTTTCAGTTAGTCATAAGCTTACTGTATTGAGATTGCTTGTTTTTTTCTCCAAATATTCAAATGGGTAAAATTATGACGTCGAACAATGTTTTATCAAATATTCAAGTGGGTTAATTATATTACGTCAAACAATGAATTTTTTTCCACTTTAGATATTTAACTGGGTAAATTATGTGACGTCAAACAATGGGGTTTTTTTCAAGTGGGTAAAATTATGTGACGTCAAACAATGGGAATCATTAGTTGCAGATTTGAATATCAATAAATTTTAATCTCAAGAGCCTTATCTTCACGTCATAGCGTTCTTTCAGTTCTAGGGAATTATCGTTGAAGGTCACGCAGTTTTTGCTCCGCTTTCAGCCGTTCGTCAGCTTTTTTTACGGCATAGGCTTCAGGATTTCCGACCGTCAAAGAGAAAAAAGTAAGTTTCTATTTTCTTACATTATTTTACTATATTTAAAAAGAAATTTTTAGGCGTTCTTTTCTATATTAGACAGAAAATTAGGCCTAAATTAGGTCGTGTAAGGAGTAAGATTAGCGTAGAAAGTAAGTTACTATTTTTATTTTGTAGTAAACTATATATATATTTTAGACAATTTTCCAAACAATTTGCATATTGAAAAAGCGTTTATATTGATAATTTTAGCGTAGAAATTTAACCATATTGAGAAAATTTGGTTTAGTAGGCTTAGTGAGAAAATTAGGCTTTAGCATGTAGGCTTAGATAATTTATCATTTGAAACTTTAGAACATATTTTGTCTAGATCAGCTATGGAAAATGAAACGTATCGACTTGAAACGTTTCGTCACTGGAAAAACCCGCACGTCACTAAAGAAAAACTAGCGAAGACTGGATTCTACTATATTCAACGTGGAGATGAAGTTCGATGTTACAAATGCCATGGAATCTTAGAACACTGGGAATCAGGAGACGTACCAGAACTTGAACATGCCAGATGCTTTCCAAACTGACCGTCGAGGGATAATTCACCCTTGGAAAAAAGTACATCTCACAAGAATGGGCATTCCACCAGCGCCAAAAGCAACTACTATCGCTAACAAATGCATCTCACCTGCACCTTAAGAAGATGACGTTTGTGACTGTCCCTCATCTGATAGATGGTACTGCTGTTAGACACTACAAATACGTAAGCTAGAACTTTTAATTAAATTATTTATACAAGTTGCAGACGGTAGTTCGTTTCAGCCCTTTAAATGAAATTGTTTATATTCCTTTCGAATTAATTACAATTATATAGATAAATTACGATTTAAACGAATTATATATAATATCGGATTAGTCATAGAACCAATTTTACGTAATCATGTAAACAAAAGTTCTAAAATAAAAAAAATAAATTTAAATAACTTGTCCTTATTAATTATATTCTAGAAATTAAAAGGGTTCGCAAGCGATAAATAAATTATAGTAATAAATTTAAGGAGTTTAGGGATGGGTGAAAAAAATTTCGGCTCTTCGTTTTTCCAACTGCAATTCTGATGTACCCAAAAATGGACCAAAATGGACCAAATGTACCCTAAAAACGACCAAAGTCACCATTTTCGGCCCTTTGTACCCCATTTTGGACCAAATGTACCCCAAACTGGACCTTTTAGCTTTATTATAATGTTAAACTCCCATAGAGATTCCCCTAAAAAGAATAAACTGGCGGTCCAATATTGGGTACATTAATTATTTCGGAGAGATAAAACTAATTCTGGCAAACTGCTGCAATTGATAGCGAAAGGGGAAAAGCCGATTTCTAGCGATTGGGAGGGATAGTGGAAATTATGGCGATTGGGGAAAAGCAAAGGGGTAAAATCCAATCTCCAAAAATCTGCGCTAGGAAAACTAATTCTGGTGAATGAAAAATTCCGGTGATTGGGGGTAGGGGGAGGAAGCAGAGAGAAAATCTTGGATATTATATTCCGGCGATTGGGGAGGGAAAGCAACAGGGGAAAGGAGCTGGTGAACGAGAGAGAGATAATCTAGGGATTGCTTTATATATTCTGGTGATTGAGACGGGGGAGGGGGGAAAGAGCTTTATGGCCTTCCAGTGAATGGGGGTAGCAATGAGGGAAAGGATCTTGTGAACGAGAGAGATATAAGGGATCCAGAAAATGGGGGTAGCAATGGGGGAAAGAGCTTTATGTCCTTCCAGTGAATGGGGATAGCAATGGGGGAAAGAGTTTTATGTCCTTCCAGTGAATGGGGGAAAGCAGAGAGAGAGAGAGAGAATCTGGTGATTGAGAAGGGGGAGTGGGGAAAGGAGCTGGTGAACGAGAGAGATAAGGGATCCAGTGAATGGGGGAGGGGGAAGTGCTGTTTGTCTTTCCGGTGAATGGGAATGAAATTCTCATTCACCGGGGGGACATACCTTTCTCTGCTGAAAGTTGAAAACGGTTTCGCAAATAAAACATGGGCCCCTATTTCTATTTGCCATAACTTAGAAAATGGAATTATACAAAATCAAATTATGTGAAATAATGGTCTGTCAATCGAGTCAGTAATTCGTGTCCGGTTAGAGTGTCCAATGTATGGGTCGAGTATTGTCAAGTTAGGTTACGTTCGGAATAAAAAGAGTAGTTAATACAAATAGAAACAGAATCTCGGTAAAAAAACACAATAAATAACGGGTTCCACAAGCGTTTTAAAACCTGTATGGAGAAATATGGGTGTAATAAAACCGTCTGGTTGAACATTTGGAGAAATCCCGTACACTTTACATGAAATCCGATTTATAATCATAAATCTTCATAATACGACATGGATTTTGAACTATTTTAGAAGCCAATGAATTCTTGATCAATTACGAAATCCTGGAAAAATTCTAAATCCGAAAAAAAAATGAAATCCAAGATATACCTCCAAGAAATTAAACCGACGTATGATCGGATATGGCACAAGAAAGGCGCGTAAACAACTAAAACGTACACGATTAAGCAAAACAAAATGGATCGCAAAAAGATATAAAACCAATATTTTTTTTCACAAAGCGTCTTTAAAACCGATTTTGGTTTTAAACTGCCCTTTAGGTTTATCCATTAACACTATTGTTTTGTCTCAATATACCAAGCTATAAGAAGTTATAACTTCTTATTTAAAAAAGGTCTTTTTCTCAATCTACTCTATTCACCCTTTTTGCCATATTATTCCCAAAAGCTAATCCTTAACCGTGTTAACCGTCCACGCGTGCTCTTATTATTGTTTTCTTAATGCAATCCCTTTAGACTATTCTCCGTTGTCGTGCGTATTTTTTCCTCTCAGTAAGTTGCTTTATATTAATCTCCGTGAGCGCAATCCAATTATTTTATTTTTAGTCCCCGAAGCTACACTGGTTTTGACATAGGAGCTTCTTGCGAGTTAACGACATTGGCCTGGCAATTGTGACGAAAGTTGAGTATTTGAGCTTTGGGCCCAGCAACACTTTTATTCAGCATTTTCGAAACTACATCATATCCGAAATTCAGAAAAATGGGCCGAAAGACCATTTTCCATAAATGGTGTGCGGTGTCCTTTTTGTCAGGCCGGTATTAACGTCTATTTGCCATCATATTTGCCACCTGCTATATTGCACCGGCCCTCAAGGGGTCGGAGTGTGCAATAACTGGTGGCTGTACCGGGGAGTCGGGGTCCGGCTCTTGTAACCCGTAAGGGCGGTGGCGCACTGGGAGATGTTAGCTCCGTCCAAAGGGTCCTATCTCCAACCTCCGACTTCGGTCAGGTGTGGGCTGGATACTGGGCTTCGGCCCAGGCTAATGGAGAGGGGCCGGGCAAACTGGCCGCCTCGGCGGATTGAGTAGCCTGCTGTGGGGCTGCGGGCCTCCGTATGAGGGCACGGCGGACCCATCTCCCGGCCTTTTGGGCTCCCACCGGGATCTCCGGTGCCAGCTGTGCCGGGTTATGCGGGCTGCTGTGTGCCCGCCGTTCCCCTTTAGGAGCTCTCTCCAAAGGGCTTGGCTCCCTGCCTTTGTAGGTGGGGTGTCGGCCGGAGTTGCTAGAGCATCCGTTCTCTATCCCACTGCTGTGTGCGAAGTGGCGGGCTGGTCGTCCCATTGTTGCACCTTCTGCTGGGTTGAGCGGCTTGCGTCGCGGGTGCGACCATCAGTAGTGGGGTTCTGCTACCCATGCTGGTTTGTCACCTGTCCGGGCTTGTGGACGCTGGCGTAGGGCATTCTGATGATAGGCCTCCGGTGGTGTGGTTCTTTTCTTACCGGTACACCGGGCTATAAATTCTGACAACATGCTATATTGCACCTCGAAACACTGGCAAAAAACCAATTAAAAAGTATAGATGAAGCATGTTTTCCTTATACGTTTATTGGGCTTTTTTGAAATTTGGAAAAAAATTATTCGTTCAAATCTGACGCTCTAGGCTGTTTCCTTATGGCGTTTTCCATTAAAGTTAATGTGATAACTGAAAGCAAGGAACACACACGTTTATATACTGGACTTTTGAATAAAGTGTTTTTACGTTAGAGTGACCCAATAAAAAGACATTTTTAGCTGTATAGTAAAAAATGTCTTTTTTTCAGAATTGATATTTCTCAAAGCAAAAATTAAATTTTAACCACTACAAACGGTTACTCATTGTAGATAAATTCAATAAAAGTTACGTAGGTAAAGGAAATCATCTTGTGAAAACATTATGAAAATCGAAAGTAATGTTTTTTCTTGTTTTTGGAGATTAGTTTAACCCAACTAATTCAATAAAAGTTACGTAGGTAAAGAAAACTATTTTGTGAAGACATTATGAAAATCGAAAGTAACGTTTTTTCTTGTTTTTGGAGATTACTTTAACCCAACTAATTCAATAAAAGTTACGTAGGTAAAGGAAACTATTTTGTGAAAACATTATGAAAATCGAAAGTAACGTTTTTTCTTGTTTTTGGAGATTACTTTAACCCAACTAATTCAATAAAAGTTACGTAGGTAAAGAAAACTATTTTGTGAAAACATTATGAAAATCGAAAGTAACGTTTTTTCTTGTTTTTGGAGATTACTTTAACCCAACTAATTCAATAAAAGTTACGTAGGTAAAGGAAACTATTTTGTGAAAACATTATGAAAATCGAAAGTAACGTTTTTTCTTGTTTTTGGAGATTACTTTAACCCAACTAATTCAATAAAAGTTACGTAGGTAAAGGAAACTATTTTGTGAAAACATTATGAAAATCGAAAGTAACGTTTTTTCTTGTTTTTGGAGATTACTTTAACCCAACTAATTCAATAAAAGTTACGTAGGTAAAGGAAACTATTTTGTGAAAACATTATGAAAATCGAAAGTAACGTTTTTTCTTGTTTTTGGAGATTACTTTAACCCAACTAATTCAATAAAAGTTACGTGGTAAAGAAAACTATTTTGTGAAAACATTATGAAAATCGAAAGTAAAGTTTTTTCTTGTTTTTGGAGATTACTTTAACCCAACTAATTCAATAAAAGTTACGGAGGTAAAGGAAACTATTTTGCGAAAACATTATGAAAATCGAAAGTTACGTTTTTTTCTCTTTTTTTAGAATAGTTTAACCCAACTAATCCTACGATAACTATCGAACTCTTGGTCCAAAAATATTTTCTGACAAAATTATTAATTTTTATTTGTATCGAAAAATGTTTTAATAGTTATGATCGAAAAGTTTTCATTGTTAGTGCATGGAGTCTTAATGGTGGGTAAATTTCAATAAAGCATAAAACGGCTAAATTAATTTGGAGAGCTCTGAAACTGGTATAAATAATTTTTTTTATAAATTAGTAAGGCGATGCCATCCACGATCGGTGGTTTCACTGACCCCTACGTAACTTTAATATGTATTTTAATATCCTTGTTATAATTGTTTTTAGAATATTATTGTAATTATTATAAATTTTCAATTATTAACTTTAAACTCGTTATTCTCAAATATATTTTTTACTTACTTTAATCTTGCCCTAAGGTAACGTATGAGTGCTGGATTATTACTTATATAAATAATTTAAAAAAATAATTAAATAATTATATTAATAATTAAACAGTTAATTAAATAGTTATATTGATAATTAAACAATTATTTAAATAATTATATAAATAATTAAATTAATAATTAATTAAAATAATAATTAATTAAATAGACATTTAATTATATTAATAATTAAATAAATAAATAAATAAATAAATATATTAAAGATTAATTAATTAATTAATTAATTAATTATATTCATTCACAATTAATTAATTAAATGGATGTAGATGATATTGGTTTCACTGAAGTTGAACAAACAATTTAAAGCCTGCTATTCATTGGATAAATTGAGCACGATTTTATTATATCTTCTATCAAAGCTAGCAATTTAACAGTTTACTTTGCCTTAGTTATATTTTCCAGAATATGTACGAAAATCATTCAAGCCTTTCATACTCGAAGAATCGTTTTATAGAAACGTTGCTCCAGACCATGTCATTTTGGCACCTGCCAAATTTATTTTGCTCGATATTGCACATTTGAAAATTGCGTCTGAGTTTTATTCGGTCAAAGAAAAGGTGCATTTCATGTTCTTTTGCATTACTCTCCCAAAAGGCTCGCAGTTTTTCTCTAAAATAAACAAAAGGTAAGAGGTATTGCTATCTATAAACTAGCATTTAGACTAATCTACGATCCACTATTGGCCATCTGAGTACATCCCTGAGTTACAATCTATTTATTATAACCCTTTGCAAAATTGTTTAGAGATTGGTAACTTTAAGACGATTATAGACTTTTATCGTAGACAAATAAAGAAAAGGCAGAAATAAATGTTGTTGTTAAGAATTTCGGTAAAATGCATGGCCATTTATTTATTGACAGATCGTAAAAAAAGTACCATATTTATTACTGTTCGAGGAAAATATACTTACACCTATAAAACAAAGCTGCACAATTCACTCTACTTATGGGTAAAAATTCAATTCAACTCTATAATTTAAAATTTATTTGCCATGCTTAAATTGAAAAAATGGTTTAATTATAATAACATTATTTTATTATTACACGCAATCTTTGATACAAATGAAAAATTAGACGTTTTAAGGGGGGAGAATACAGTAAAAGTCTCTTTTTCGTTCAAGCTGAACGTTTCTGTTTTAATAATTACATAATGTAATTATATTTTTCTTATTAGGCTGAACTTTCCTGGAGTGCTAAAAATAATTTTGATCATTCTAATATTAATAGTTAACGAGATATAAGGTCCTAACCAAAGGGTAGTTTGGGCGTTTGCCCAACTTGTTTAGCTCCGGGGGTCCGAATTAAAACGTAATAACTTAATTAATTTAAAATTTAAAATTCTAAAAATTATATTAGTAACTAAACAAGAGGCTGTTATACACTTAAATATTAATTTTATAAATTAAAATGCAAATTTAAAAGAGTTTAGCTTGAAATAGCGCGAAAGTAGCCAATGGCCACTGTAGTCTTCCCCCTTAAGAGTAATAAAAAAAGTATTATTTTATTGAATGCCATCTCGTAATCTTCTTTTTTTAAATCATAGAACTAACACACAAACTAACACATGTGAAATTATTTCACAGGCTTGGCCAATAACGGACAACTTAATAAGTTTAAATTGCCGTTTGGCAGTTCCACGCAATAAAATAAGGATGGTCGCTTTTTTATTTTTACATGTTTCTTGAATATACAGATATAATTTCTTTTATTAAAAACATACTTCTCTAAAATATTGGTGTTATTTATTAAAACTGGAAATATTTTAAACAGGGACGTCATTTGGGTGAGGCAGGGAGGGGCATTCTTCCCCTCTGAATTTTTTGACCTAAGACTGTTCATGAATAAATTTGTATTGTGCTACATTAGGAACGTAATGTTTAATTTCATGTATTGCTACCATAACTATTTCGATTAAAAATTCAAATAATATTAAATTTGTCGCGTTTTTGCTCCTGACACTAAAGCTTTGCCCTCTTCTGAAAAATCCTGAAATGATTTCGCTTATTTTAAAGACGCTAATTTTAAATTTTTAAAATATTTCTTATATCAAAATAAATTTAACAGTTGTTGACAAAGAGCCACGAGCTCGAAAGCCCTTGATTTTTGATTATAATTTTTATTAAAAAACTTATTAATAAAACAATGTGAAATTAGATTTTAAATGAATCTTTTTTTATTAACGAACCATGGACAAGAAATATTTTAACCATTGAAAAAAATTTTTAGCTTGTTACCGAAGCATCTGCACTGACAAGTGAGTAACGTCCATTGAACATTTTTTTCTCGTTATCGAATTAAACCGTGGCATTTTATTGACCTTAATGGTGATTGGAAGCGAACAAGCATAACGTATTTCCCCAAATCGCTTATAACGTTCATTTTGGTTATTGGAATTTTACGTATATTTTTTCTTTTTAACAAGGTAATTACTTCTAGAAATACGAAATCCGTTATTGTTTACAAAAACGACAAGAGATGAAATATAATACAGCAAAACATTTGCCATTGCTCTGACTTTCGAGATAAACAAACTCGAACTCCTAATTTGTGGCGAAACAAAATAAAGTACGGGGGGCTTAAATGTGTGTTTTTTTTTCCATTATCCTAAGGACATCATGTAATAACTTAATTCCAAAATTCAGCTATTTCCTAATTTATTCCATGTTTGGTTTTTTTGCTCATTTTTTATGGTTTCATAGTGGAAGACGTCAAATCAAGTTGAGCTACCTTTAGCCGTAATCATTAAGTTTGCTCTTTTTTTACTTTTGAAGCAATAACTCAATAAATGATTTCATTTTAAGCAAATTATTCTTATTACAGTGTTTCCGATTATTCATATTTTACAGGATAAGTTCATTCCGTGAAAATGGCCTATTGGAGAAATGGAATTCTGAAATGATGTTTAAATACAATGAACAGAGAAACAAATTCCTCGTTGAAGCAAGTACTTCTGATTTCATTACTTACAATGAAATTTCTGGATTACTTCAAATATATGTTTCACTCAACGTGGCGTATTTCGTTTATTTCTTTACGAGATGGATTTACTTAAAATTACGAATAGCTAATGGCTGTAAAAACGAGCCAAATCTTTAGTACATATTCTGATGTAGCTTAAACGTAATTCAATTCCTTCATTGCTCTTTACAAGATATGCATATTTTAAATTTGTTATTTCGTATATCTGTCATTAAGGAAAAAACGTTTTCTTTTTAACAAAGTAAAGCCCGAAAAGCTTAGCATTTCTACTTTTTGAATTATAGCCAAACTCCAACTAATAGTAGAAAAATATGTATCATTTGGCGGCGTATAATTTCAACGTGGTTTTCTAAAGTGTATTTAGCAAAAAATGTACACTGAGCTAATTTTATTTAAACATTTTCAGTTTTAACTTATTTTATGTCTTTAATTATAAGTATTTGTTTTGATTCCAAGGGAACTACGGTACGTTCCTGAACATATTTGTATAAATTATCCCTTTCAGTAATTACTAATTACTTACTTATAATTAGTAAGTAATTAGTAATCGTGTAATTTCGGAAGATTGTTAGTATAATGTTAAGAGTCTACTTTTGGGTGTTATAATTTTATGGTAAAATATACTATATAACGTTTTCCAACGCTTATATCGATTAATATGTGATCAAATGATTAGCATTAGAGTTCGATGACGCCACTATACACACCACCACGATGACTATTTAACTATTTTTTGACGCGCGCCGCCGAACCGACTCTTTAGCGGCGCACGGCTCAAATTAATCGACTCACCGCCGTTCATTTTCCGATTTCACTTCAATAGCAAGAAAAAAATCAAAATTCATACCTTAGTTTTTCATTATTTACCTATTTTCTCGATGTACTCTTCTTGTGACGACAGTATAAAACTAAAGTAAACCGAGACTAAAAACGCGTGTATAAACGCACGAGAAACCGCAGCTAATAGACCGATAAAATATTATCCTTAATCGACATTTTTCATTTATACTCGCTCCCTCTACACTGGAAAACACCAACTGGTTATTTTATTCTCTATTTTTTCTTTATTCGGTAGTCGTCAGCCGTCTTTTTCGTGGTGCGACTGGTCTTTAGTTTAGAGAATGGCCGTAATGGCGCAACGAACTCTTTATAGTAGCATACGATTTCGCAGTCTTATCGAGATGTAAGTTATAAAAACGGATATTTCAAGGGCCAACAAAAGTGATTTAATAATATTTATAATTAAATAAACCTTTGTTTCATAGAATTTAAATTTTAGACAAATACATTCAGCTAAATGTAACATCGGTTTTCAAATTACCAAGTGGGCCTGGGACTAAATTAAATCAAATAGAACCGCACCTCACAATTAGATTATTCGTCTCTAAACCAATGCATTTAAAATAACTCGCAAATAAATGCAAATCGATTTAGAAAGATAAAATAGAATTCGCTTCGGGACTAACGAAAAAAGAAAATTTGAAGTTTTTATGGAGCCAATAAAACTTAAGCTAAACATTTTTTACTAAAATTCAATAAGATGTCGCTAGCAGCAACGAACACGTTACTAATAACCCCTTCTCCTCCCCCTTTTAAAAAATCACAGTTTGGAGCAGAGCAGATACATTTACAGGGTATATTTTATCGGTCTATTGCTTAAGTTCAAAATGTTTTCTCGGCGTCGGTTATCGTTCGATTGTTTACAACGCAGCAGGATAGGAATTTCCACAAGCGACAACTGACCGAAGCTGCTAAAAGCTGAAACTTGCCGCTTCTAAGTTGGTTTATATTCTTGCGCGTTCTTGGCAGGTTTGCGCTCTCGCATAAGGTCAAGTGTTGAATCTTAGCCAATGAAAACCCTACTCTTTAATAAATGTCTGTCAACATTAAAAGGAATTTGTACGGCAGCATTTTTTGGTCGACCATTTTAAACAAACATTGCGCTCGGCAAGCGCGTTTGTAAACAAAGTATATTGAGCTGATGTCGAAAGCTTTATTCCCAACGCACGTGTCAGCTTTCAGCCTCAACTTACGTTTTCTCGCTTGCTTATAAACGCGGCTTGAGATCTAACCATAAGCCTATAAATGAGGAATTTAACAAATTAGTTTGCTTTTGAAATTTGAACTAAAAATAGACAGGTTCAGATACCCTTAAAACTCTATAAGGAAAATTTCACGATTTCTTAAAACAAAAATTCACACATTATAAAGTTGGTAAATTACTTTTTAGATACGGGAAGAGTAGTACTAATAATTTGAAGAAGCAATTGAGAAACAATCACACAAAAAATGCCGTTTCAGTGTAATACAATTTTAGGTATTGCCGACATACACAGCCACCGTCACTTAAAAAACACTAGCAACGCCGCCGATAAAATACTGCCGGCGCACCGCCACCGACTAGTCCAAGAATTAACTAAAAACTGGTCGGCATGAGACTCTATAATACTGTATTGCTTTTATACCATATTTCTTGTCGTAAAATACAATAAAACACATTAAAAAGTTAAATTGTTTTATTTATTTTTGCATTGAATGTTTTCTTATCCATAGTTATAGTATCTGTATTTGTGAAAAAGGTTATATTTATAGTAAAATAATAGTACTTTTCCGGTATTGCGAATGGTTACTACTAGAAGTCATAAATAGACGAGAAAATGACCTAACGAAAAAATAGTTTCCATGTTGAATGTTGCATTAACCGTGAGAAGATTGAACACCTGCGCTCCTCAATTATCGGGCACGCCACGCTACTGTTTTATATTTCAATGTTTTGTACATTCATCTATATTAATCAAATCTAATTGAAGTAAAAATAGCTAGCATCAAATATATTTCCTTTTTTTTGGTTCGCCAAGATACAAAGCCTATTTAATATCTCGCTCTATATAGTTTGTAATACCAGTTATTTCTACTACAAGCGAAAAACGAAGCACGAGCTTAAGTAATTTCCTTTTATTTGTACTATTTATAGCTTAACCTGATCCAGGTCGAATCATTTAGATGTTAGCTACAGTAACTTAATATTTTTCGTACCAATGTAACGAGACAATGTATTTAGTATCAGTGTCTTGGCCACCCACGCACAAGAATACTTTTGTGGGTGGCTACATATTTACTACTTTATAAATTCAAAAAAATGTAAATCCTTGTTATAAATTAATAAATAAAAAAATTTGGTATGTTTAAAAAGGCATGGCACAAACAGAGCACATCAAAAACTAAAAATATTAAAGAATCTAAACTATATCTTCAATATCATTCGAAATTAGTGCTCTGCATGCTCCGGCTCCGTCTCTGGCTCTGACCGATGCAGCTCGGCTCCGGCTCCGGCTCCTAGATATTTTGAATCCACGGTTTTGGCTACAAGATGTATAAACCAGCTCGAGGAGCGGGCTTCAAAGCATTTTTATACTATATCCGTGTCTAATTAAAACAGTCAATTTCGATACCATAGTCTAAATTAAAGATACGTAGTTACTCTTTGAAATCAAAGAGTGTTGTACTGTTAAAATATACCAAAACAATGGAATCAAAAATATATATTTTTTCAAGTCGCTTTTTAGACAGTTAAATGTTTCACAGCAGATGCCATATTCCGCAATGGGTGTCAACGCAAATAAAAACCGAGAGAAATTCACTGATTTGAGTGGTCCGATGATTCGATTGTTCTGGGATGATTGGAGACACCATTTAACGTATATTTCAGCCTCCAAAATGTATTTATTGCTTTGATTTTTTTATTATCTTTCGAAACATATTTAAAGAGAATAGCTTCTTAGGCCTCTTACTGCAGAAAGTTCGTATTTGCGTATAAACAATAGCTACGTTCATACGTACCCTTGGAAACGTTGCCAGCGCTCCCGTAACGTTTGGAGCACGCAGTGTGAACAGCCAACCTTTCGTGCCCAAGCGTTTCAGATCGCTTAGGCTGAGCCGCTTCGCCGACCAGTTTGGCAACATTTTGTGACGTCATAGCATCGACTTTTGTACACCACGTGATCTTTAATTGCTTTCAATCGCAACTAACTGCTGTGAGATCGACACGATACAAAACGTTTCCGAGGGTACGTATGAACGCAGCTAATGTGAATGGGTTGAAACTGACAACACGCTTAGATCAGTCATCAGTTCCCAAGGGCGTGGCGAGGGTTTTCGGCACCCTGAGCAAACCTTTTGAATGGTTATTTTTATTGCCAAGGCTTATTTTAAATTCTTTATTTTTTACGAATAGTTTTGATTGAACGAAAATATGTAAATATGTATAATCGTAAAAATACCTTGATTTATAATAATCAACTAAATTTGTAGTAATACAGTACTTTTTTGCCTTTTTTATAAAAGTATTTTTCTTCGGCGGTTAAAACGCGTAATCCTGAATTTTGTTTTGGACACGAGTTTGACATACATATGTCTCTTGAACCAGGAGTTCTGATTGGCTTAAAGATGACGTTACGGGCAGAAAGGCACTGCCCATCAATGACCAGATGGTGGAAAGGGTAATGATACAGTTCGATATTCATGGATGAAATAAATACATTCCTGACAGTACTTTTTTAAATAATTAAAAGTAAAATTCTTCGCCCGTTAAATCAAGTGACTCGAGTATAACATACGTAGAGGTCGGGGACGGTTAATCATAATCCATGATTAAATTCATTTTTTTCTGGGAAAAAATGTAAACAAAGAAATTTACCGGTTAATATTTCGGAAACTGATTAAAAAACATGTATTATTCGTAAAATTTGAGCTTTTTATCGAAAAAACCTCGTTTTTCCGGTTAATTTTACAAATTTATCATAAAATTAATCGGATAATACAGAAATATAAATTAATTGATCAAAAAGTTTTACGAATAATTTTGAGAGCTTTATCTATTGAATATAAGTTAACCATCCCCGATTTCTAAACATACGTCTGTCTCTTGAATTAGGAGCCATGATTGGCTTAAATGATGACTTTAAAGGTAGAAAAGTAACGCCCATCCTAGACCCAGATGGTAAAAGGGGTAGATATAAAGTCTATAATCATGGTTGAAATTCATAAATTTATGGTAAAACTGATGAAGAGCACCTTTTTATTTTGTATTTTAATAATATTTCACTTTAGTTTAACATTGTCAGTTGCAGGTTAAGAAAGACAAAATATATAGAATACCGTAGATAGTTCCTTGTAAAATACGAAATTAGAATATTTATTTTGAATTTTCCCAATAATGCAGTCGCGGAGTAGTTTAATTAAAAAAAGACGAATAAATATTCAAATAATCAGACATGGCTTTATTTTGTAGGTTTAGAAATTCGATTGCTTACATTTTAAATTAAATAAAAAAATTATAATATAATTTACAATTTTAACCAAATACATAAATTAAGTGTAGGTCTTCTATCGGTGATCTGGTATCTGTAGCTTTTTCAGATTAACTGTTTATTTTTAATCCGATATCTATAGCAGATAAGAAAAAGTTTACTGTAACGTCAATACGCGGAGTCGCGGACACGCTTTTGCGCTTGTCTGACGATCGAACCACCGCATCAGGACGAGCCAAAACGAGCTAAATATGACGTTCTGCAGACCTCTGATACTGAATAAAATAATTTTCTAATATTTACGTATAAATTTAATATATTATATTACATAATTTTAATTATGCCAAGGGACGTAGCGAACGCAGCCGAAAAGATGAAAACGCTGTCCTGTGATATTGTACTAGGCGGTTGTACCACGGACGGCGTGGAAAGTTATTTCCCATTTGGACTCAAATGATACCAACAGCAATCCAATTCAGTTACCAAAAAAAATAGAAAATACCTATTGTCTTCCTATACAGACCAAAGAATTCAATTTGGTTTTTTATGGTGATTACCGTTAGGGCGTGTTTAAACACCAATCTAACTTTATGATGCGGCTTCATCTTCAGTAAAAGGCAGTAAGTACGACCCCAATCAAAGGATATTTATCTGTGTTCGAAGCCACTTGCGGTACAAAATAGCTAAGGAAGATGGCGATTAGAGGAATGTTGGCATATACGATGTTATAACATACAATATCACTTAAGGAAAGTAGTCACTAGTGAACAAATTTAGAGTGATTTCATTAGGTATGGTAACACTTAAGGACTTACAGATATGCCACTTATTGAGAAGTAATTGTATCGGATGCCCCTTAGGTGATGTTATTGATATCGATTCAACTTCAGGCGATGTTAAATGATACGATGTCACTTAGCCAGATGTCTTTAGGTATGATTTAACTTAGGGCGATGTCACTAAGTATAATGCCACTTAGGGCGATGTCCCTTAGTACGATTCCGTTTAAGGCGTTTTCAAATGGTACGGTGCCATTTAGGGCAATGCTACTACGTTCGCTTCCATGTATGCCTATGCCACTAGGTACAATGCTATTGAGGGCGTTGCTAATGGGTGTGGTGTCACTTAAAGCGATGCCACGACGTAGAATTCCACTTAGAGCGATGAGACGAAATACGATTCCACTACTTATAATGTCACTTATGGCAATGTCACAAGGTGCAATTCAAAATGGGACTTGGTCATTAGCTACGACGTCGCTATGGAAGATGTTACTTACATGTAGGTACAATATAACTGAGTGAAACAACCTAGTACTTAAAGACATATGACTATATTTCATGAGGTGCGAACTCACTTAGAGCGATTTCATTAGGTATGATGTCACTTAAGGGTGATGCCACTTTGAGCAATTCCAGTCGGTACCAAGTCAAATGAAGTGATGTTACTTATTGAGAATTCACTAAGTACGACACCGTTTAGGGTGATATCCCTTGAAGCGATATAACTAGGTAGTATGTCACTGCGGACTTTGCCGCTAAGAACCATGCCACTACGGACCTTGCCCCTACGGACCTTGCCGTTTGCGTTTTCAGTACCGTACACCAAACCTCTTTTTTCAATCTAATCTTAATTATTACACACACAACAATAAAATGTACGTAATAATTTTAGCCCCGTTGCTGATTTCCCCCTTTTTTAAATCCCCTTCATCACTCGCTCGTAGGTGTCACGAGGTAACGGTTCTATGTTGACATTTAGTGAGGATAAATAGGTGACATCAACTCTGCCTTCTTGGACCATTTCTCGAATGTAATACTGTCGGACGTTGATGTGCTATTGGCTCTTCTGTGCTTCGTATGAACGTAATTGATCCAGCGTTGTCTACATGAAGGACAAGAATCCGGTTGGTTTCGTTGACTCCAACTGCTTTCTTGATACCCTGGAACCAAACAACGTCTTTGGTGGTTTCTGTTGCTGCGACTTGTTCTGCCTCAGTTGTTCATAGTGCGTCAGACTGTTGTCGTCTAGTATCCCATGTGACTGGTGTCTAACCCATGAAACAGAGGATTCCGGATAAGGAATGCCTCGTCTTTTAACTCCGTTCACAGTCAGCGTCATCATTTGCTTTAAACAGGAGACGGAGCGTTGCTATTCTCCGTAATTACCGAAAGATAAGTTTCACTGCATTCAAAACATCGGTTGTTGGACTTGCCATCGCTTGAGATGCTTGGTTTACTGTGTATTTAATGTCCATACTTGTACCTAAAACCACGTAACGTAGATTCCCGGTGGCTGTTGCGTAAAGATTCGCTGACTGGTACAACGTACGACTTTCAGCGTTTGGATCTGGAGACCCGACTACAGGTGATATTTTTGGGGTTTTGCAGTCTTGCATGTTGAAACACTCCAGGACTCGTTCAGCGTAGTCGCTCTGATGTACGAAGATCGAGCTATCTTTCATGTAGTTTATTCCTAAACCAAGATATCTTGATGCTGGGCTTATGATCTGTAGAAATGCCTCAAGAGCTTCATCGGTGCTTCCAGCTATCAGTCCGTCATCGACGTAGGGTATCGGGCCGTAGAGATTTTTCCACAGTTTCAAAACTCTACCGCTGCCATCATCAAAGGAATATATATTCCTTCCGCCAGTTCCCCGTAGAGAAACGCTATTTCTGCGTAAAATTTCTTCATTCGAAGACATTTCTTGACAAAAATACTAAGAAAGATATTAACAGTCTCGAATACGGCAACCGGATAATCCATGTAGGTATCATCGTAATGGAGTCCTTCCCGTTGAGTATAGCCCTTCGCTACGAGCCTGGTGTTGCGCTTTAGAATTGTTCAATCTTCGTTAGCTTTCGTTCGGAATACTCGTCCTTTTCCGGTGGATCAACAATTTCGTAGCTCGTCTCACATTGCTATCTCCCACTCTTCAGCATTAACTTAAGAACGTGCTTGTCCGACGCTCTGGTAGGTACTCCTTGTCACTGGGAGAACAGGTACGGCATGATCCTGATCTGAGCTTACTTCGATCCCGGAGAGTAGGTCCATCAGTACTGGTTGATCCTACCGAAGCATTTTTTTTCTGGTGAATGTTTGGCACGTTTGACATCACCTTGGCAGGGCTCCTTTCCTCGGAACTGGAAGTCGTTCCCTCTTCCGAACTTAAAGAATATTCTTTGGTTTTATCGCCTTCTTTGCTGTCGTTGACCTCTAACTCTCCGTGACTCGAGACGAACCCACGATATCTAGATCTGGTAGCCATCTGCGTTGTATTCATACCCGACGAAAACCCCTTTGTAGGCTTTCTTCGAAAGTTTCTTTTTAACTTCGATAACTCGAAGATACGTATTAGACCAGTTTGTTCTTCCCGTCCACAGCTCGTAAGGTGTCTTCCTAGAAAATCGATTCGGCACTGTATGAATCAGGATATACGTAGCAGTATTCGTAACATCGGTCCACAGATTTGATCGTAGATGCGGCTTCGAGTGTAGCATTGCCCGAACTGGCTCCATGATTGTTCGGCTATCCCGTTCTCTAACGCAATTTAGTTCCGTAGTATAGGGCATTGACGTCCGGTGTTTGAGGACAACTTCTTGGGTTGTTACTTTTCGTTTACATACTCCGTTCCATTATCAGTGACCAGTTCTGGTACGACGTGATTATCACATCAACGTTGTTTGGTTCCAGGGTATAAAGAAAGCATTCATTAAACCTTTAGCACGAGAAACTACAGGGAGTGTCACACTTTTGGGAATTATGTAACTTTTGGTAATACTCATATTTCACCGGAAAGGGGGAAATAATCATTCGGATAATTGAGAGCCTTTAGAAATATGATTAAGACCTTATAGGCACTAGGTTTGTGCAAAAAATTACCCTTTTCCTAAAAAATATATATTTCAAAGTTAATTTTGATATTGATTTTGCATCCGGGGTCTAACTTAAAGGATCAATTACTCGCTTTCTAATTAATCGATTTTAAATTTCTATGGCTTAGAATTACACTTAGACCAAGGAAAATCAAGGACAAAAATTAAGTTTTTTTAAATTATGTCTAAGTGGCAGTTTTTTAACAATATTTAATTATTTATTTCTGATTTGTTTCTTCAAACTCGAATATTTTCATTATGGGTAAAAAATGTATATTTGGGAGAAAGCCAAGATTGTTATCTATCGTTTGACGCAAATATTATCAAAATCAACCAAGTAGATCACGCGCAAATAACGGGTAAACAAACCTCTGATTAACCACCCACCTTTGCCCACTCTCGCCCACTGAACCACGATAGAAATGCGGAAAACGCGGTTTTTGACTTAGAATTACTTGTACTACATGGCTAAACTGAGAAACCTTTGTATGGGAAGCCTCTAAGGTGAATTAAAAACTAAGCGTCTTTTTGATCCTCGGCCCACGGCCTATTTGCTAAATTCTTCAAATTAGCAGAAAGGAAAGTATATAATCTGAAAACCGGCTTAGAATTCTTTCTCATTTATGTAATTGTCGGACCTCTCAATTCTATCCTAAATGGAAAATGTACAAAATAAACGCGTCGATCTAAAATAGCATTATTTCTTACGTAATCATAATTATCTTTCATATATGACTTACGACTAAGGTACTTGCATAGGCGTGCGCACGGATGGGGCCGGGGTGGCGGGCGGCCCCACCTGAAATTGATATAGGGGCCCAAGTTCTGGAACAAAGGGGCAGTAAATGAATGAAAACAGAGCGTAAAATCCCGTATTAAGTGTTTATATAGAATGTATGGAAATCTTCGTAATTTACTTCACCCGAGGGGTCGCACATTTACCAAAATCCCGTACACTTTGTCTGAAATTGTCTCTCTACGGTAAATTAACATTGAAACCCCAAAATCACTTCAAAAAGTAATGATAATATCGCCAAAATCTCTACAAAATCCCAAGTGTCTGACCCCTCGACTTTACCATAGACATTTCAACGTGACAGCGGCTTAAATCAGGTAGCGATCTCTAGGGAACACATACGCGCACATTTTCTAAGCCGCAGCAGACGGTATTTTAACGTCTCCGTTTACTATTCCAGTACATGTAAACTAGGTAACTTCAGAATTAATCTATTAACTGTATTGCGAAATTTCATCCAAAAGCCTACACGCCACCGACGCACTAGAACTAGGTATAACTACTACCCAAGAAGAATCTATCTTCGAAGGATCTAGCCAGTGCGAGTTTTAATCTTTACGCCCTCGAACTAACATTTTGTGAAAATATTTTTGTTTGAAAGAATACTAGGATGAGTGAGGGTAAGAATTTGTAAAATTCCATTTAAAAACACAAATTTTGAGTACACCATTTAAAAAGATTTTAAATACAAATAACGAATGTTCATTTTTAATTTACTCTAGTTTTTGTCAGTTAAATTTGTAAATTTTTAAAACAATAATTAATTTAAGAAATGAAGTGAGTAAGTCAAACATTGGATAAAATAGTGTTGAATTGGACTAAGGGGAGGCTAACTAAAGACAATAAGGTTTAAATTAGGACACCAATTCGGTAACTTTGGACACTATTAGGAAAACTATAAACAACCTCACAGCTTACGAAGTCAGCCGTCTGCTTTCCCGGAAATTTGAATAAGAAAACACCTTTTAAACTTTCCTTTCAAGGAAAAACTTTAAACTAAATCCTATCTCGTTTAAATTTGAATACAATGGGCACGCGATGATTACCAGCTTGGCTGTCCAATCTTAAACTTTTCACTAGTTAATTTAAATCCTAATAAAAAGCCAAAATCTTCATTACATCATAATTTTCTGGCACTAGAAAAACGCGAAATTGCTAACGTAATACTTAGACAATTGGTTTTTATCTCACCATTTCGTGTTTGAATGCTATATCTTATTTCCTAAGCCATAAGATGAAATTTCCAATGAAATTTCAAGAAATGTTTTTCAATAATATTTGTTGTTTCATTTCCAGACTTGCTGGTGGTAATATTCAGTAATAAATTGCATGTTTTAGGGTATGTTTAAGGCTTCAAAATGAGACCAATTTGGCGCTTTGTCATCTAAGAGTAATTTTTAAATTAAATATTTTTCAAAAGTGTCCAAACTTCACCATGTCCATTCTTACCCTCGCTCACCATAATTGCGTGTACCATGACAGGGTTCCTTTAAATGGTTTTCATACACGTTTCATAACCAAAAACGTAATACCGTAATAAGCTGTATTTATTTTTATATTAAAGGTGAACGGTAAAGTGTTAACCAGTTATATACACACATAACCCGTCGTGGCGAAAACCAAATTAAAAAAATATTAAACGGTTAGTTTTTAATAAAATGAAGAAATTTCGAAAAATCTAAAAGCGCTGATACGGTTACCCTACGACACCTGGTGAGAAACCTACCTGTCAGATACTCCCCGCCTGTACTTATTGCTTATGCACCCATGTTATTAATAATGGTTAAACCGAGATTTTATAATTGTAGTCAAGTAGTTCCTTTTTTATGGATTTTGTTTCAATTAAAAGGCGTGATAGTTCCGAAAACCAGCATTTTTTTTCCAAATGAGTGGTCAACCTTTAAAAAATCGTAGCGCGGAGACGCATACAAATATGATCGTATGGGGAATTATTCCTTTATCTAACAAAAAATATTCTACTCTTATGGGATGTACGGTGTAAGAGATATAACGATAAATTTAGGAAAAACAAGTGATTTTGGCGGCCATTTGTTATAATGGCGGCGAACGCTCGGACACCAGGGCACACCACTGTACCTTCACCAGGAAGGTCAAAGTTTCATATCATACAATTTTGGTAGTATTTATTCTTTATCATGATTTGCGTTCAAATTTGTTCGCAATATCCAGTTAATAGCTATATTTTGGAAATTATCATGTAAAGAACGAGAAAAGGTCTATGTGCGCATGTTCCAAAAAGGGTACCCCAGGTAAACTATATATTATTCGATAGTAAAATGCATGCGAAATACAATTTGTCGAAACCAATACATACCTACATCTAATGGTTTTCGCGTAAATGCGCAAAAACCAAAAATATATTAAATTGCGGCCATTTTTCTAATTTCCCTGGGCTAAAGAGAAAAGCTCTCGAAACGCAATTATGTAAAAATAAAAGAAGTATGTAACGTCATAAAGATTATAAAGAGGGAAAGTAAAAGAGAGGGAAGTAAGAGGGTGAGTAAAAATAGGGGGGAAGTAAAAAGGGAAAACGTAACGTCAGACGGATTTTAAAAGAGGGGAAGTAAAAAGAGAGGAAAAGTAAGAGGAGAAGTACGTAACGGCATATAGATTATAAAGAGGGGAAGTAAGATGGGTAGTTCGTAACGTCATACGGATTTTAAACGAGGGGAAGTTAAAAGAGAGGGTAAGTAAGAGAAAAAGTACGTAACGTCATAAATATTATAAAGAGGGGAAGTAAGAAGGGAAGTTCGTAACGTCATACGGATTTTAAACGGGAGGAAATATAAATAGAGGGTAAGTAAGAGAAGAAGTACGTAACGTCATAAAGATTATAAAGAGGGGAAGTAAGAAGGGAAGTTCGTAACGTCATACGGATTTTAAACGGGAGGTAATATAAATAGAGGGTAAGTAAGAGAAGAAGTACGTAACGTCATAAAGATTATAAAGAGGGGAAGTAAAAGAGAGGGAAGTAAGAGGGTGAGTAAAAATAGATGGGAAGTAAAAAGGGAAAACGTAACGTCATACGGATTTTAAAAGAGGGGAAGTAAAATGGGAAGTAAAAAGAAGGGAAGTACTTAATAGTACAGTCATTTTAGCGAATTTTTAGGGTGTACCTAGAACCAATTGCAACAGTAAGTGTTTCAATGGTTTCTGGATGAAAAAAGCTCTAGTAGGTATTGCCGAAAAAGCCACTCTCAGGGGAAAAATTGTCAATTTTTTTTAATGAAGACGAAATAGCAACAGAACTTCCATTTTTGAATTTGGTGAAATACTTTTAAATTGCGAAAGTTAAAAGCATCAAAAATTGGCGCCAACATCCCGGGCTTGACCTGAGTTGTAGAAAGCGAAACATTTCTTTTGAATATTCGTAGACGAACTTTGTTACAATTTCATTTGTTTTCCCTCCGTTTAAAGGTTTAACGGCTTATCGCAGCCTACAATCTCCAAAAAACTGATGTTTCTCGAATAAATTGGAGTTCTAAGGCTTGTCCCTGAAACAGAACGAAAATATTTTTCTACGAAGAACAAACACTATACAAAGTTTACATCCCATATATAACGAATATCAAATGTTCGATATTGAATAACTTAAGCGTTCTATATTTCGCAAGCAATCCCCTAGAAGGAAGCGCGTGCGTTCTTTATTATTTGTACGGAGACGTTCTTATTTGAACGAAGAAATGATCTAGAACGAGCCGTTCAATATTCCATACCTTGAGAACGGCTTCGTTCAAATTAGAACAGTCTATTCTGTTATTCGCAGCCGTTGCACCTTCTTTCACGATAAGTGCAGCCGCGTCGCCTTTCACTATGGAACCAACCGTTACACTTTTACACGAAGGGAAAACAAATGAAACGCTTAACATTGTTCGTCAACGAATGTTTACGAGGAAAGATTCGCTCGCTCATATTACGCCCGAGACGTCTACTCCGACTTTCGATGCTTGTGCTTTCGCAATTTAAAAGTATTTCACCAAGTTCAACAATGGGGTTGGAAAATTCAACAATTTGATCGACCCAAAGTCCGGTCCCTAAACACTTACTTAAATGTATAAGGTGTGCGTGCGTCAAATTTTTGCGTGAAAAGATATAATATTCATGTAAGAAACAAGGTCTGGCATGTGCATCAGCTTGTGTAGAGTGTAACGATATTAACTGTTGGAACGACTAACGTTCAGACCTTGAAGACAACTTGGAAAACTATTTTTTATTTGTAATTCTTCTGTAATTATAGAAAAAATCCTGTTCTTTCTAATTGAATACTCGGACAACTAATTAATTTATAAAATATTTGAAACCGCAAAATAAAACGTAAACGGATGTTATTAGATTATACAAAAGTCTTCTATTTATTAGTTTTAATAACGTGTATTCATGTAAAAAGAAACATGACAATTTGACCCCTGAAAAGGTCTTTTAACTTTTTGACAATAGGAGTACCGCGTAAAACGTTCTTTTCGAGTTAGTCGCATTTTTGTCGTACAGCAACCGTTGAAATACTTTCGGTTGCAATTTCGTCTTAATTAACACAACTTAAAAATTACAGTTTGGTCCTTATAAGTGGCTTTTTCGGCCACACCTACTAGAGGTACCGCTTCAAACTATATATTTTTCGAGTTTGTCGCATTTTGGTCGTACAGCAACCGTTAAAATATTTTCTGTTGCTATTTGATCTTTATTAAAAAAAAACTTAAAAATGTCAATTTTCCCCTAAAAGTGACTTTTTCGGCAATACCTACTAAAAGTACGGCTCAAACTATTTTATTTCGAGTTTGCCGCATTTTGTTCATCCAGAAACCGTTGGGGTACTTTCTGTTGCAATTTGTTCTAGGTATAAATTAGTTTGACTGTACTATAAATTCATAAGGAGTATAAGGGGAAACCCCTAATCAACGAACCCTCGTTTGATTTTCACTGAACGCAGCCATTTCCTCGATAATAATCTAATGTCTGTTACAAATTCATTATTTAATGATCGAAGTTGATATTAATTTTATTTTGCAGAATGTGTAGGGATGGAGGAAAACTAAAAAGAAACTGCTCCCAGGCAGCTTGTGCAGGAATCGGATTAGAGTAGTCCGGTGCTTGTCGCTGCATAGGAAGATAACCTGGGAGGTTCTGAAAACTTGTCAATGTCTTTGCTGGCCATATTCTTATGAATCTAACTGCTCAAAAATTAAATGCTTAAGTGGAGGAGAACCTAAATGTTATAGCTTTAATGATGGCACAAATTTTAGGTCATTAAAGTATTTTTGCCAATGCTAGATTTATTAACGGAACTTCGACGAACGTAGTTAAAATTTCCTGAAAAAATAAAAACCATAAACATGTTTCAATGTTTATTTCTGAATATCATAAAAGGGAATATTTGTATTACAATTATTTACAAAGCTAATGTTATTATCATTTAATCCCAAATAGCACAAGGTCGTCGGCAATATAAAACGGCCCCGCAAAATACTAATTGTTAAGACCAACCCATTGCCGACTATTGCCTTTTTAAAGGTTTTAGTATTTATGCCTTTTTAGATATGGGCAGAAATTTGCAATTGTTATTAATATAATAGTAGGCCTAACATATGCACCCGTCGGTGCCCCGAAGTAGCACTGACGTCGACAAAAGCTCCTCAAAATTCTAGGTCACCCGAACATTAAACCTTGTCTTTCTGTTGACAGAAGTTGTTTGGTAAGTCAAAACGACGTCGATACACAGCCGGCCCTATTTCAAAACTGTAGGTAATCAGGCCCGAAACGAATATACCGCTGATTATTATTTGAACTGTGGGAAATCAGGCCCCAAACGAATATACCGCTGACTGTTATTTGAAGAGACGGCCGACTGTCGGTAATCAGGCCCGAAACGAATATACCGCTGACTGTTTTGAACAGTCGGCGGACTGTCGGTAATTAGGCCCGAAACTAATAGACCGCTGACTGTTATTTGAACAATCGGCCGACTGTCGGTAATTAGGCTGAAACGAATATACCGCTGACTGTTATTCGAACACTCAGCCGACTGTCGGTAATCAGGCCCGAAAAGAATATACCGCTGACTGTTCTTTGAACAGTCGGCAAATAGTAATTTTACCGTCTACCATTTTTATACACTTACTTCACACATGGACTCTTAGCCAACTATATTTCGGCGCCTATGTGCTACTGGGGAGAAGACGTTATACCAGAAGTTTTTGAAAAACAACTTTTGTTTTGGTTTTATAGAAGCAATTTTATTCGTAGTTTCGTGAGTCAAAATGACAATTAATTTGTCGGATATCAGTCAGCAATTGGTCGCTAATATCCAAACAATGTTTTTTCCCGTTCTCAATTACACTCTTAGAAAAAAGCGTTCAATGGGCGTGCAAATTTGAACATTAGCGTTCATAGTCGAACACTTCGTAATATTTGTCCGTGCAAAATAGGACAATCGTTCAATCGCACAGAAAATGGAAAATAGGTGTGTAATCTTGAACATCCCCAAAATTTTCAACCCCCGACTTTTTATTTAGATATGACAGCTCCGCTCATAAATATGCTATCGGGTTTAAAGCCGCGTTATTAGCAAAATATGATCATCGTGGTGCGAGAAGGGTAAATACTGTCAAAGCGGTTATTGCGCTTTGAGTTCCACGTTTTCCTGTCTCATCGAGATGGCGAAACAACAGAATTCTCTACGTGAGCTTGATATTTATCTAATTATATAAAAATGCTCAACTACGCTGAGAAAAAAGGTGATATATAGCTATTTTTGTGTTGTTTCATTACGGCTAAGAAGGGCCAGGTATTAAATTGGATGTTTAGTAGTGGTTTAAGGGGGGATATCTTTTATATAAAATTAATTTGTTTAACACAAAGGTGGGAACTGTATAGATTATCTGCACAGATCTGCAGATAACTGCAACCTGCGCAGGTCTGGTCAGATCGGAACACGATTAGAAACAAATTGCAGGTTGTAGGTTGCAAGTTGAACAGGTCGAAAGAGTTGCTGCAGTTGCAGGTTGTAGGTTGAACAGGTCGAAAGGGTCGCAGATACAGGTTGGGTAGATCATATTATCGCAGGTTTGCAGGTAAACCTGCAAACCTGCCATTTATCCGTAAGATAGACTAAAATTAATTAATACTGCGTGTAAGAGAACTTACTAAATGAGTATCCATACTAGGCTGTGACGAACTGGTGTCTATCGTCGCTAAATTAACCGTGGAGAGAGTGTAACAGTGTAGCTTCTCAGTTTTCGTTTTCCTTAACTCTCTCCAGTCCACTCGGTGTCGCTCTACTCCATCCTCGATTTAAGTTCGACAGCCGTGCAGGCGTGCATCGACGCTGTCTTTTCAGGTTTAGTTTTGTTTCCGATAGTCTCGTCATTCTAGGCCTTAGCAGTGAATACAATTTATTTTAGAGACCAAGAAACAAATGTTTGCGTAGTCGGTAAAGTTTGATAATTTTCTTCTAAGTTCAAGACTTTCAAGTGTTAAACAGATCAGTTAATAATTAATAGGTCTGTTAACATTAACAGTGAGAGTGAAGATGAAAATCTAACCACCCAATGCATCCATAGTTACCCCGACCAAAGGTTTACCAAAAAGGATATTGAGCATTTAGTGTCAATTTTAAGTGACAGAGTATCCTTTGCTGATTTCAAAGGAAAGTCTGAAGTTTGGCATCATTTTAAAATTATCACCATTGACAGTGTCCTAGTAGATTATGTGAAGTGTGTCTCTTGTCCGGCTATTTATCATTGGACCACTAAATTGGGCACGGGTAATTTGAAAAGACATATTCCATGCGGAACCGGTAAGAAGCCATCTACATCAACTACGCCGTTAAATACGCTAGACCGTCACATTAAGAAAATCGTGCCAGATGCTGCCAAACGCAAACTAAATGAAACTATTGTCACATCATTGGCATGCGATTTGCGACCTTTGTACTCTGTAGAAGGAAGGGGTTTCAGAATGCTTGCCCAAGAACTTATGGCTCAAAACACGGATCGCAAGATATTAAAGGGTTGATTCAAAGTCGGAAAACATTGAAAGAAACTGTCCTACCACTTGTAGTTGAAAGCATCAAAGCCGATCTGATAGAGTCTATGGAGAGTTCGCCGTCGTAACCGAAGTTCGCATTTTCTTTGGATATGTGGAGCGACAACTACAAAAAACGAAATTTTACTTCCCTTTCAATCAACTATTTTGACAAAGAATTTGATCTAAAAACTAAATTACTTGGCGTAGAGCAATTTCCGGATGTGAGAAAAACCACGCTGAATATTCGAAAAGAAGTCGAACGCATAATTGGGTCACATTTCCAAAGTAAAGACCTTACTAGCATTCTTAGTTGCGCAACGGCTGTTTCCGATGGAGGATCGAATATGATTAATGTCTTCAATACTTGAAAACCTTGTCACTGTCACAAGCTAAAGCACACTTTTAAAGCTACTAATAGAGAAATTCACAACACCATTTCCAGTGTACGCAGCTTGGTAACCTACTTCAAGCAATCAGGACTTAACTCGAAACTTCCTACAACTTTAAAGCCGCCCGTAGAAACGCGATGGAACAGCGAACTCATCATGCTAGAGTCTTACAGTAAAGTCGAAGCTCCTGTAAAGAAAGAGGGGAAGTGGAAAGACTTGAAAATATCGACGATAAACTGGTTCACAAGTTAATTGAATTTCTATCTCTATTCAAAGAAGCGTCAGTTAAATTCAGCGCCGATAAAAGTCCCACAATTCACCTGGTTGCTTTGTATTATTACAAGTTGAAAACTAACCTCGAACATAAGGAAGACGACTCCCCGGCAATATCGTCTCTCAAACTAGAAGCGTCCAAATGGTATGAGAAGTATTGCGTTGTAGAAGACATAAACTATGCTGCAAGCTTGCTCCATCCTTGGTAAGTAAATTGCGAAAAAATCATAGTATAATGGTATTATCGGCGTTCAGTGAATGCCGACACTGCATCGCGGTTTAACATTAACCATTAGGACTACTACATTTAATGATATAAAAAGTTGGAATTAATCTGCGTAAGGATATTTACTTATTTGAAAGCCAAATTTTATCAAATACATATTTCTATTATGTCACTGTTAAGTGACTGTATAGTGTTTTTCGTCCGGTACTTTTTTTAGAAACGTCTTTTTAAAAATACAGCAGGAGCCTGTGGACTGGTGAAGGTAAATGTTTCAAGCGAATAACATTAGCACTTTAAGGAAATGGACACTTCTCTTTAATATAATATATGCTTCTGGTCTTGCGTAATAATACGTATATAATTTGTCTCAACAATTAAACGCTTCCCAAAAAATGACTTGAAATAAACCGATACAGCATTGGTAGTACGTTTCTTCGTAGAATTGACTAATTATTTGATTTGTGTTTGGATTAAGGTACCGAAAAATTAAGTTTGCTAAATCTAAAAGAGATTCAGCGATTAGATTTTTAAGACAACTTTTGGAACTCGAGCAACCGTTGCAAGATATTAATTCAAATGACGAGGGACCAATACCAAAGCGGGCAAATTATTCTGGAGAAAAATTAGCAATTGAATAATATTTGGATAATGACGATGAATATGTAACGAATCAACAGTATGAATTAGATAATTACTTAACTATCATTTGCCCTGAGAAGAGTGCTACTACCCTATCCAGCGAACAATATCTGGTAGAATTTTGGAAAACAGAAAAACGATTCCCTCGTCTCCGAAAAATTGCATCTTGGATGCTTGCAATTCCTGCCTCATCAGCGACTGATGAAAGGGTATTTTCAGGAACTGGCTACATTTTGACTCACAGAAGATCAGAACTCGGAGGTGGAACACTCGCGGATTTAACATTCATTCACAACAATTTTGAATAGTAAGGACATTTCTTGTCTTTAGATTTATAAAACATACCAGCGCTAATGTACTTTTCGTTTTAAGAAACGACGTTGGTCGAGCCGTCGGACGAACTAGGGTCCGTCACACTATGACAAAATTATTACTATAATACGGTCATACGGCTACATATGATTGTATTTTCCAACTATTTTGACTTTACCCCAATAAAATATATATCAAAACTTCTCTACTCATATTTCATTATTAGTATTTCTGCAGGTGATTTGAAGGTTACCTGCGCAGGTTAAACAGCCTACAAGTGCATGTTGGGTGGATCGTTGGTTTTAAAAAAAATTACAGGTTGCAGGTTGGGCAGGTTAGACAGGTTAGAAACTTGGCAGGTGAAGGTTGGACAGGTTAGACAGGTTAGAAACTTGGCAGGTGCAGGTTGGACATATTAGACAGGTTAGAAACTTGGCAGGTGCAGGTTGGACAGGTTTTCGAAAAGTGCTGCAGGTCCCACCTTTGGTTTAACATCAATTTATGTTTTTTTTTTAAATATTAAAAGTTAAACAAGTTAGAATTACTGTTTTCATTTTCGGGCTATATATGGCGGCTTTTTTTCTATTTATTTCCTTAAGTTGTTTGCTTAACTGCTTTAAGTCTACTTTTTAAATAACGTCCCGCGAAAATTCGATTATAAATTAAATTGTAATATTAAAAGGCCTTAATATTAGAGTTTCAACAAATTCGGGATCACTTTACTTTAAGTCCGCAAATAGAGTGGGAATCGCGAAAACAGTTCTATGGCTTATTCTTTTAGAAATTGAAATCTAACTTAAATTAATGGCCTTTTCATACGTGCCAACTTTTCTTCCAACTAGATGACTCAGTACAAGTTGAGTCAACTTGTGAGTTAGTGTGAATAAAATTTGGATCAATTAATCTACCAGAAATTTAGAGAAAAATATAATCCAACCTAACTCAACATAACTAATAATAAAATTTAAAATACTTTTTTATAATACGAGTTTATATAGCTTTCCAAAAGGCCGCCATATACATATAGCCCGAAAATGAAAACAGTAATTCTAACTTGTTTAACTTTTAATATTAAAAAAAACATAAATTGATGTTAAACACATTAATTTTATATAAAAGATATCCCCCTCCCCTTAAACCACTATTAAACATCCAATTTAATACCTGGCCCTTCTTAGCCGTAATGAAACAACACAAAAATAGCTATATATCACCTTTTTTCTCACCGTAGCTGAGCATTTTTATATAATATATGCACCTTCTTCAGAACTATAAAGGCGATCTACTTACAGGGTGTCCCAAATTGTTCTAAAAACTATTTCACTAAAAATTTTAAAATTTTGAAATTTTCAGGGAATGTGTATTAGACAGTAAATGATGAAGTTTTAAAAGAAACGAATAATTTTTAACGGTTTTGGAAAAAATATTTTTCACCGGAAGGTGGTGGCGGAAAGGTTTCAGGGATAAACTTAAAGCGCATACTTTAAAACTAAAAATAAAATTTGATTTGCTAATCAAAAAGGGTATGGCATCCTTCTACCAAATTGTTTTTATTTATGTCCTCGTATCTCAGTGAAAAATAGGCCAATTTTAACAGATCAAATTTTATTTTATGCTTTAGAGTATGCGGTAAACGTTTATCATTGAAAAATTTCTGCTGCCACCTACCGGTGAATTTTTTTTTTCAAATTCGTGAAAAAGGATTCGATTTTGCTGAAATTTCATAATTAAGGCATATACTGTCTACTACACCTTCCCTGATAATTTCTAAAAAGAATACTTTTTGAGAAAAATTCACTGTTCGAGCAATTTGGAACGTCCTGTATATTTTTTAATTCTGTACTTTTTATATTTAATACCAGTGTATGAAATTATAATTTGTAATTATAAACGTTTTTTTTTGAATAGCTATAAACAAAAAACTTACCGCAATCATAAAGAATTTGTTTTTATTCGTTTTATGTATAGAGTAGCCCCCGCCGGTGCGCCGCCACCTAGTACCTACTATAAGCTACGATTACTGAAATATAAAAATAAAAAAAAGCTTAAACACCAAAAACCTTTTCGTGTATTCGTATTAGAGGTGGGAACCTCTATACCAAAAAAGGTACTTTTACTTACCCACAATTTTAAAATCCCGTTGCCTCTTTCGATTGTGAAATTTTTAGGTATGTCATATTTTTTTTTTCCATAACTTTATGGAAAAAAAAACATTGAAGTCGTTATAAAAACATTGGCACTGCGCTTGCGCAGAAACGACTGCTCAGACGCAAAAATCACATAAAACCTTTCTTGTCAAAAACGAGCTCAAAATTATTTTTGACAAAATAGCGGTAAAAGTAATAATAACGAAGATATTGGCGAAAAACAATTTTTGGCGGGCGTTTTCCCGCCAAAAAAAGTTGCACACACCAAAATGATGGGGAATTTTGTCACAACGTTTATAGAGACTAAATAAAGGTGTATTTTAATTCAGTCCAGGGAAATTTTTTCCGAAGTAATATCCTAAAGTTACTGGAGTACTATAGAAAAATTAATTAGAAACCCTTTGGGGTTCCCCTTTCTCTGTAGGCCCTCGGCGATCGCCGGCTAGCTGACCTGGCCAGTCAGGGCCTGACTAAAACTAAATCTTAAAGTTGGTTTTGTTGCACCTTTGTAACTTCGCCCTCGTTAATGGAATTTGCGCGCTATTTCTTGGATTGTTTGCTAAGGCTCTAATAGGGCTTCTAACGGTGATCTGGTGTCTGATGCTTTCACAGATGAACTGGATTATTTTTCATCTGACACCTTTAGCAGATAGCAGATTTTTTACTCTAACGGCAGTACGTCTATACGTCTTATCGTTTCAGTTAAGGCGGAAGTGTACAGTTGCCATTATTTACTTTCGCGTGATTTCTAGTGGAACTCTTTTATAACTTATAAAATTAATATTTATGTGTAGAACAGCCTCTTATTTAGTGCTTAATATAATTTGGACCTTTCTAAATTTAAAAGTAATTTAGTTATTACGTTTTAGTTCGGACCCCCGGAGCTGAACAAGTTGGGCAAGCGCCCAAACTGCCCTTTAGTTAGGACCTTATATCCCGTTAACTGTTAAAATTAGAATTAAAATTATAAAAATTATTTTAAGGGCTAGAAGAAGGTTCCGCCTATTAAGAAAAATATAATTCGACTGTGTAATTTTTAAAACCAAAACGGTTCACTCGAACGCAAAAGAGGTTTTTAAGGTACTCTTCCCCCTTAACGAAAAAAATTTCTTAAGTCCATGGAAATTATGTAGCCTAGCTGATTATTATTATATCTTTAAGTCGTGGGGGGCTTGGTCCGTGTGGGCCTGGTCCGTGCGGGGGCTTGGTCCGTGCGGGGGCTTGGTCCGTGCGGGGGCTTGGTCCGTGCGGGGGCTTGGTCCGTGCGGGGGCTTGGTCCGTGGGGGGCCTTGGTCCGTGGGGGGCCTTGGTCCATGGCGGGCCTTGGTCCGTAGAGGGCCTTGGAACGTAGGGGGCTTGGTCCGTAGGGGGCAAGGTCCGTAGGGGCAAGGTCCGTAGTGGCCTGGTTCTTAGCGGCAAAGTCCGCAGTGATATACTACCTAGTTATATCGCTTCAAGGGATATCACCCTAAACGGTGTCGTACTTAGTGTATTCTCAATAAGTAACATCACTTCATTTGACTTGGTACCGACTGGAATTGCTCAAAGTGGCATCACCCTTAAGTGACATCATACCTAATGAAATCGCTCTAAGTGAGTTCGCACCTCATGAAATATAGTCATATGTCTTTAAGTACTAGGTTGTTTCACTCAGTTATATTGTACCTACATGTAAGTAACATCTTCCATAGCGACGTCGTAGCTAATGACCAAGTCCCATTTTGAATTGCACCTTGTGACATTGCCATAAGTGACATTATAAGTAGTGGAATCGTATTTCGTCTCATCGCTCTAAGTGGAATTCTACGTCGTGGCATCGCTTTAAGTGACACCACACCCATTAGCAACGCCCTCAATAGCATTGTACCTAGTGGCCTAGGCATACATGGAAGCGAACGTAGTAGCATTGCCCTAAACGGAATCGTACAAAGAGACATCGCCCTAAGTCATCATACCTAAAGATATCTCGCTAAGTGGCATCGCTCTAAGTAAAATCATACCTAAAGATATCTCGCTAAGTGGCATCGCTCTAAGTAAAATCATACCTAAAGATATCTCGCTAAGTGGCATCGCCCTAAGTAAAATCTTACCTAAAGATATCTCGCTATGTGGCATCGCCCTTTGTAAAATCATACCTAAAGATATCTCGCTAAGTGGCATCGCCCTAAGTAAAATCATACCTAAAGATATCTCGCTAAGTGGCATTGCCCTAAGTAAAATCATACCTAAAGATATCTCGCTTAGTGGCATCGCCCTAAGTAAAATCACACCTAAAGATATCTCGCTTAGTGGCATCGCCCTAAGTAAAATCATACCTAAAGACATCTGGCTAAGTGACATCGTATCATTTATCATCGCCTGAAGTGGAATCGATATCAATAACATCACCTAAGGGATATCCGATACAATTACTTCTCAATAAGTGGCATATCTGTAAGTCCTTAAGTGTTACCATACCTAATGAAATCACTCTAAATTTGTTCACTAGTGACTACTTTCCTTAAGTGATATTGTATGTTATAACATCGTATATGCCAACATTCCTCTAATATATTATATAACATAATTTTAATTATGCCAAGCGACGTAGCGAACGCAGCCGAAGAGATGAAAACGCTCTCCTGTGATATTGTACTAGGCGGATGTACACTCTGTTTAAAAAGTCTTAGACAGGTGAAATTTTTGCCCTCTTTTGAATTCTGCTGGAAAACTAAAATAGATAGATCGATGAAACCAATAGCAACTATTATTTATTTTCCAATATCTTCCGTTATTTATCGGTTTCGTCCACCAAAAATTAATAGTTTTGGCAGCTACCGTCAAAACTCATTTTTGACAACTTTTTAAATATTGGTTCTACGGCACTGACTCGCGCGTTTTTGAATTCACAATGGTCGATATTTAGAAAGTGGAAAAAATTTCCCTCTACAACCAACGGTTGAGAAGTTGTCGCGTTTACAAACTTTCGTCGAAATTGGGAAACACCTAAAATGCATCAAGCGATTATTAATAACGCAACTTCGACAGCGATTCAATAACATTGAAAATATATTTAATTAAATGCCGGTTTAAAAAAAAACAAACCCCAAGAATAACTTGGCAAGTGGTTTTAGGAATATCCTTTTTTATACGCTAAAGCTTTTAAAAAGCTATTTGCGTTAGAAATTGTTTATAATAATGGTTACCACAATTTTAAACCAGCCTTTAATTAAACATGTTGTTGGATCGCTGTCGAAGTTACGTTATTAATAATCGCTTGGTGCATTTTAGGTGTTTCCCAATTTCGACGAAAGTTTGTAAACGCGATAACTTCTCAACCATTGGTTGTAGAGGGAATATTTTTCCACTTTCTAAATATGAATCGACCATTGTGAATTCAAAAACGCGCGAGTCAGTGCCGTAGAACCAATATTTAAAAAGTTGTCAAAAATGAGTTTTGACGGTAGCTGCCAAAACTATTAATTTTTGGTGGACGAAACTGATAAATAACGAAAGATATTGGTAAATAAATAATAGTTGCAATTGGTTTCATCGATCTATCTATTATAGTTTTCTAGCAGAATTAAAAAGAGGGCAAATATTTCACCTGTCGAAGACTTTTTAAACAGAGTGTACATCCGCCTAGTACAATATCACAGGAGAGCGTTTTCATCTCTTCGGCTGCGTTCGCTACGTCGCTTGGCATAATTAAAATTATGTTATATAATATATTAAATTTATACGTAAATATTAGATAATTATTTTATTCAGAACGTCATATTTAGCTTGTTTTGGCTCGTCCTGATGCGGTTGTTCGATACCGAGCTTCCGAAGCCGAGTTAGCTCAGCCTGTTAATTTTCAGCTCGGCGCGCTTATTCCAGCTCTGCGCGCTAATTCCAGCTCTGCGCGCTAATTCCAGCTCGGCACGCTAATTCCAGCTCAGCGCGCTAATTCCAGCTCAGCGCGCTAATTCCAGCTCGGCGCGCTAATGCCAGCTCAGCGCACTAATGCTATCTCGGCGCGAATGCCAGCTCGGCGCTTATGCCAGCTTGGCGCGCTAATTCCAGCTCGGTGCGCTAATTCCAGCTAATTGTAATAAGAATTAATGCTATAATTAGTGTGATAGGGTGATTTGAGAATAGAATTAGAACTATATAATATTTATAAATTATATTAATCTTATATTTAATTAATTATTTATAAATTATATTAATCTTATATTTAATTAAATTTTTATAATAAATATTAATCTTATATATAATTAAATATTTATAAACTATATTAATCTTATATTTAATTAAATATTTATAAATTATATTAATCTTATATTTAATTAAATATTTATAAATTATATTAATCTTATATTTAATTAAATATTTATAAATTATATTAATCTTATATTCAATTAAATATTTATAAATTATATTAATCTTATATTTAATCAAATATTTATAAATTGTATTAATCTTATATTTAATTAAATATTTATAAATTATATTAATCTTATATTTAATTAAATATTTATAAATTATATTAATCTTATATTTAATTAAATATTTATAAATTATATTAATCTTATATTTAATTGAATATTTATAAATTATATTAATCTTATATTTAATTAAATATTTATAATAAATATTAATCTTATATTTAATTAAATATTTATAAATTATATTAATCTTATATTTAATTAAATATTTATAAATTATATTAATCTTATATTTAATTAAATATTTATAAATTATATTAATCTTATATTTAATTAAATATTTATAAATTATATTTATCTTATATTTAATTAAATATTTATAAATTATATTAATCTTAAATTTAAATAAATATTTATAAATTATATTAATCTTATATTTAATTAAATATTTTTAAATTATATTAATCTTATATTTAATCAAATATTTATAAATTGTATTAATCTTATATTTAATTAAATATTTATAAATTATATTAATCTTATATTTAATTAAATATTTATAAATTATATTAATCTTATATTTAATTAAATATTTTTAAATTATATTAATCTTATATTTAATCAAATATTTATAAATTGTATTAATCTTATATTTAATTAAATATTTATAAATTATATTAATCTTATATTTAATTAAATATTTATAAATTATATTAATATTATATTATTATATTATAAAATTTGATAGTGATCAGGAATTGAACTCGGGTCGCATCGTTACAATGCAGATAGTTCACCGCCGAGCCATTGACTTCCTTTGGGAAAATCAAAAAGTAAAGGAACCATTATGATAAGGCGGGTTTTTTTTTACTAAACGGATTAATACAATATCTTTATATATTGTTTATTGAACTTTGTCTGTTTATTCTTTGGTACCGTTTTTGGTTTTGTTTTAAATTTTTGTTAAATTATTAACAAAATTTCGTTAAAACACAAAACGTAGTTTATTGTTACCTTTTAATAACGCTTAAAAAAGAATAATTATTCAAAACTCCCACGGAAACTATATCAAAGTAATAATATAGCGCCACCGTGTGGGGAACTATCAATTAAATCGGGTAAAAAATATAATATCTTCAATTTTTCGTACTTTAGTCATATCTCGACGGGTCAAAAAACACTAAATAAAGGTATATAAATCCGTTGCCGTTAATTTTAAAGAAACAGTCTTTCTTAGTTCTTGGCTGTCAGACGAACTACAACAGGACGGGGTCCTGGTGTCGGTCAAAAGTTATGAGGTAACTTTGCGGTTTTAATTAGTATGTTCGGTCTTCGGTCAAGAAAAGAGTTAAATTGTGTTTCGCGTTTGGAACGTGAGTGAATGAACTTAAGTGTATGAACAGTGCGTGTTTAAGACTGAAAGTGTTAAAGTAATTGTGAACTAACTCAAGTCAGCTGTAAGATAAAATTGATTGTTATTATTTTTTGAATTGGAACAACCTAATTATACCCTTGAAATTATCAACTCAACCTGTGAGGCCAATTAAGTAGATTGGAAGTAATTAGTAGCGAATAGCTCTTGGCTGTTAATTAAGACAGAGTTTATAGTTAGGTAGTTTGAATTTAGTTAAAATTACTCAGTCTAATTTATGATATTTACTTAAGTATAAGTGTGTTTTGGTTTATTTTTCAATTCCGATGAACTAAGACAAATCTAGTCTTAGACACTTGAGTACCAATTCTGTACAATTACGTAGAACGGATAAATATTGTTTGGTTATTGCTGAAAGTTAAATCTAGAACGTTCCATAGACTGTTCTGAATAAAAATTAACATTAATAGTTTTGCATAATTCTGGTTGCCATTTTATTTTCTAATCACTCGCCCACAACATTACAGTTTTGGCAATCCCGAATCAAATAAATTTTCGATATAACGGCGACGGGAAATTAATCTCGTAAATTTATCGCGCGGCCTTAGGGAATATTCTTTTAACAAAATTTCGATATACTATCGTTTAATTAAAATCGGCCCGATTCCGTTAAAATTATAAACCAAAAAGCGAACGGTCGTTATAATACACTCTGTAGATATTTATTTCATTAAAATTTGCTTCGTATTATATTCAACTGATAAACTTTCTGTAAAAAGGGTTTAATTCAATTGTGCATTGTTATAGTACGTCTAACTCACTGTTGTAACTACTTAACTTATGATATTCTGAATAAATTAAAATTGGTCGTTTCGTCTCAATTATTTTAATTATAATTTAAATGTTATAGCGGGCTGGACACAACTGGGATAACATTTTTAACAAATAAATCTAAATTGTGGAGATATTTCTTTGAAGGTTATCTCGAGAAATTAATACCACTAGGGACAATTCTTCCGAGGAGAGGTATATTTTGGCTTGCCAACTTTTTTTAATAATGCACTTAAAGTTTGTTTAGATTAAGTAGTCAGTTTTTCTATTTTGGGGGGTGTCTTGGCTAGAGTTATTTGTTTGTCACAGGGAGATTTAAAGTCTCTTGTAGCTTATACTTCTGTTGGCCATATAATAATATTTTGGGGGGGGGGTTTAGTTTAAGAGTCTATGGCTATAATGTGGGGATTGTAATAATGCTTGCTCATGGATTTACATCTTCTGGGTTATTTAGCCTAATTAATATAGTTTATGAGCGATTGCATTCTCGTAGCCTTGTGTTATTTTTTAAATACTAACCTTAAGTTCAATTAAGAGCTCCTCGGTTTCATTCATGTAGTAACCCTAATATTAAGATGGTTATTAGAACAATAACATACGTTACTATAGTTAGGGACAAAAAGTCTCTAATAGGGATTGGGATCATAATGACGATTTCAATGTCAAAAACAATGAAAATTAATGCAATGAAAAAAAATTGTAAAGAGAATGGAATCCGGTTTTTATAGAGTGGGTTGAACCCACATTCAAAAGGGGAAAATTTTTCTAGCGCAGTAGGGGGGTAAAAGCCAAATTAGAGGTGATAAATATAAATAGTATTCTAATTATTAGAGCAATTGAAATTAGTATAATAATGATTATCTAATTTATTTAAACCTTTTAGTTGGAAGCTAAATGTACTTTGATTATACTAATTAGATAACTGCCCCATCAGTAGATTATTGAGTATAGCACACTACATCAACGAAATGCCAGTATCAAGCTGAAGCTTCAAACCCAAAGTGATGAAGACTTGCAAAATGGAGGTTATTATGCCGTAGTAAAGAGATTAGTAGGAGGTTTGACCCAACTATTACATGTAACCCATGAAATCCTGTGGAGACAAAAAATGTTGTGCGTAGATTGAGTCTGCGATGGTAAAAGGGGCTTCAATGTACACTCTGTTAAATAAGTCTTCGGCCGTTGGGATTTTGGCACTTATTTGCGATTATCTCAAAAACTATGAATGATAGCAAGCTTATTTTATTTTTAAAATTAGGATCGTCCAAGAACTGGTCGTCCCCAAAACACTACGCCCGCTGAAAATAGGGAGTTATTTAGCGACGCTGTCAGAAATCCTTTGCTGTCCATAAGGAAATTAAAGGACCGTTGGAATTTAGTGGCAATCCGAGTCACTGCACCAACTGTGTGGGCCAAGCTCAAGAAGGCTGGCTTACGGCGCCGTCGATCACTGTGTAAGCCACAACTCACACCGAGGCATAAAAGACAACGCCGAGAGTTTTGTCGCCAACTATTAAGGTGGCCAAGAGATGTTCTATCTCGCCTTATTTTATTTTCGGATGAAAAGGTAATACAATAAATGTTTTAAGTTGGATAGGTAATTTTAATAGTGTATGTATTGCTATTCAAATAGTCGTTCCAAAGCTCTCAGAGTTCACCGACCGTCTGGGTGACCAGAGGCCGAAGACAAAGGAACTATTCATGTTTTACTACAAGGACTAAAAGAAGTGGTCGCTTCTCCGTCAATGTATGGAGCTGTATTGGCGATGGTCAAAGTGGAGTTTTGAGACCGGTATAGTTGGCCGTCTGAACGGTCGAACTTATATCGAAATTCTCAGAGATTCGATGATACCTTCAGTAGCAGCTATTTATGGCCTTGAAAACGCTGGAAGGTAAGTTTTTTAAAAAAACACTTTTCCGTTACTTCTTTCTTATTTTTGGTAACGTCTTTTTAAGGATATATTTTACGCGAGATAATTGCCCGGCCCATACTTCCCGCATCGTTTTGCAATTCTTGGACGGGGAAGGATTTGAAGTTCTTCAGTGGCAGCCTTTATCACCTGATCTAAATCCAATTGAAAATTTGTGGAGCAGAATTGTAAATCTAAGGGAAAAAAGGATACCGGAAGATTCTGAGGATTTAAAAAATATGCTTCTTGCCGCCTTTAATCGAGTGACACCAGAATACTTACGAGCTTTGACGAACTCTTTCCGTAGAAGATTAAGGGGATGCTTAAGAAGAAGGGGTGATGCCATTCCTTATTAAAATTTTGACATAGGAATATTTTTTTCGAAAAAATAAAATGGCATTTATAATTAATCGTATTTGTTACAACTTATTTCGTTGGTTTAAGCATAAGTAACACAACGAAAATAAGTATGTCATTAGTTAAAAGACGTTAACATGGTTAGTTTTTATTTAACTTAAAACTTTACTTTAAACAGCTATTTTGTTAAAATGTTAGGCTACGATAGCGTCTGAAATTGAAGACATTTCCTTAAACTTGAAAAATAATAATAAAAGACCCTTATAATTCCGTTTCATAGTTTAACAATATTTCTATATCAACCAGTCTTTAAAGCGTTGACAGTCAGTTGCCCTTAGTGTTAAATATTATAAAATGTTAGTGAATAAAATACAGATTACAAAGAAAGCAGACGGCCTAATTCTTAGCATAACCATAAGTAACATAATAACACGAGTATGACACTTACTATTGAATAAATGCTTTTTTTCTAACCGAACCATTTTTCGACACTAATATTCTCTGAAAGCTGCTACTTGAACTCGCAACTAGTCGTCACTGGTGAATAATTTAAACCTAATATCGGAAAGCGCGTCCCAAAGTCGCGACGGACCTCGATTTTGTTTTGAAACCACCGTGCGAAACACGCGTGGCAAAAAACAATGGGCTCATGCCGCCTAGAAAAACCATTTTTAGTTGTTATAATTTAGGATTAATATTTTACGTGTCTATCGGAAACAAGATATTCCGACTAAAGCGGAAGGTTTCCATACTTTAGACACTAGGGAGCTATGTGGTGATAACACATCTTGATTGCGCAATGACTACGAAAATCATTTCCGTTGTAAATCTCGTTAATGGTCATACTTATTGTTATAATGTTACTTATGGTATTACGTTACTAATATGCTATAACGGTATGTTATCTGGGTGAAGGTTATTAATAGATTCTCGAAAATAATTTTATAAAATTAGTATGTTTATAAACATTATGTGTTTTAAAATTTTCCCAGTAGGTGTCGTTTCACACGTTACCGTGAAGCTTGGTGTCCACCAGCGCGCGTCAAAAAACAGCACTCAACCTTCAAACGTCTAAACGTTTTTACGCGAGACATACCATTATGACGCGCTGTTACGCGCGACCGAGAAATAATATTTTATTATTAAGGAAAAAACAACTTTCGTCGTTTCATTGCGGGTAACACAATAAGCACACACACACATATATATATATATATATATATATATATATTGATTTAACGAGTTGTTGGAATGCTGTGGTTATATGCCGGATTAATAATATTGATTAATTAGGCGTTTTAGAATTTTCCGAATGTGACCCGAAGTTTCGATAGGCCATATCTTAGCAGCCGTTCGACGTAGCCGGATAACAATGGCACTCTCTAAATATAAATCGACCCTTCTGAATCCAACAATGCAGGTTTCAGGGGCGTAACATCATTATTAAAAAAGTTGTCAAAAACGATATTTGGCGTTTCCGGCGGATATGGAAATGATACACGTGAGTCAAGACATTTAAAAAACGCTGAAAACAACTCGTGCGGGTTTTTAGTAATGTTTTAGGCCTAACATAAAACATCAGTTCAAAATGAACCAAATGTATGTTCCTGTTGATAATTTCAATAAAATGAATTTAATTTTACTTAATTGGTTTATGCAATATACAATAAGTATATGTCCCCAAAAGATAGACGTTTTTGGGTTAGTGAAATATTTCAAAATAGACGAGAACAGGGCTATTTCTATAACTTAATCCAAGAAATGAGAGATCACGATCGTTAAAGTTTTTTTTAAGTTTTTAGATTTTTTTTAGATATATAAATTAAAATTTTTGCTTTATAGGTTTTTCCGGATGAGCCCTGAACAATATGATGTTATTCTCGAACTAGTTAGGAATAGAATCGAGAAAAAGAATACCAGGTTTCGAAAAGCTATTTCTGCAGACGAACGCCTCGCTCTCACTTTGCGGTATTTGTTTTTTCTTAAAATGTGTGTCTCAATAATATTTTGAAACTTTTATTTTATTTTCAGGTTTTTCGCTAGTGGCGATATGCAGATAAGCCTCTCATCCAAAATGGGTAAGCCGGAGCATCAAACGCATGTTCCTTCACCAAACATAACAACCACATAAACAAACGTTATACTCAGGTATAGTCCGTAGATTCCAACCGGAGAAAAAACCTTGTACTGGAAATAGGCACCACTAAGCCTCCAAACGGAGGCTGCATGACCACTCTGCTAATTTAGAAAAATGAATGTCGAAAACTACAAACTAACCCAAAAAATATTACGAAAAAGAAAAGTTTTGTTAATATTAAAAATAAAACTGAAATTAAAATTGAAATTTAAAAAGTGTCAGGATTTGATCTACCGGAAATTCAGGCTAATTCCGCCAAATGCACTAGGCATTTTGGCTTTCTTAGCCAACAACTGAGTATAGGCGTAGCTTCTCCTTTTGCGATATTACAGGGGGATGGGCCTGGTGGAACCTTCCAGTTTATAGGCTCGTGAGCCACTTAGAAAGAAGAGCTACAAGAGTGTAAAGAGAAATATTCGGTAAACGCTCAAATGCACTACTGCATTTGCGTATTTTTCCATTTAAACATTCATTAGGGAGGATATGTAGCAATTGCAAATTCGGAAATTTAGTTTTTAAAAATACAAGGCCCTCAATCTTCATAGCCCTGGTCTAACGATAGAAGGCTGGCATAAAACACGCCACCGTGTGGAAATTCCTCGGTTTTCTTCTTACTTCGAACTTTATGGGATGTTCACCTCAGCTGAATAGTTTCCCAGGTCCAAGAGCGCTTAGCTTTTCCCGAATGGTAGATCACTTTGTAACCGGGTGCCCTTATAATCATGAGTAAGTTTTAATTACGATTTAATCATTTTAAATCTTTGTACAGCCAAAGCTACAAATTTAATCTAATCATGATTTAATTATACGAGGGTGACAAACACAAGTTAAAAACAAGTTGGCAAGCCAAAATATACCTCTCCTCGGAAGAATGGTTTCTAGTGGTATTAATTTCTCGAGACGACCCTTAAAGATATCTCCGCAATTCAGAGTTATTTACAAAAAACGTAATCTCGGTTCAATCCCTACCCGGTATAAAATTTTAATTTTAATTTTAATAATTGAGACGAAACAACCGAGTTCAATTTATTCAGAACAGCGAGTTAGACACAATTGAATTTAACCGTATTTACAGAACAAGTTTATCAGTTAATTATGATACGAAGCAAATTTTAATGAAATAAATATCTACAGAGGGTATATGTATTTTTCTCGCTTACGACATACTTGCCGCATCTTTAACGCTCATTTTATTTCAACACTCGCCCTTGATAAAGATACCGTAGAATAGCTATACTCGACATCTGGTAATGGTCGACTCGTAGACTTCCAGTTGACGTTGTGACACATACCGCATGAAAAGGACCAATACCATTCAATTTCCAATATCATATAATGACTCGCACACCCAGGAAATCAATGACTGCATTAGGAATCGTAGATGTCCAAATATCCACATCAATAAAAAATGAATTAACAAGAAGCGAAAACCTTACCATTCACAAAGCACAGAAAGCCACTTGACTAAACGACAGCTGATATATCAATAAATGACCGTAGACGGAATAGTTAGGGCTCTTTATAAATAAACACAAACGAACCCAATTGATGAACTGCATTAAACATCTTAATCAGTCGAGAAAACGTTCAAAATAAATTACGAAGTAATGACGACCGAGTTGAAAACCAGACCAACTCGATATTTTCTTCATAAATGAGCTATTACCCTTGAAAACTAATACGCTAGATAAAAAAGACTGAAAAAACTAAATAAATTACAAACAAGTTGGCAAGCAAAAATATACCTCTCCTCGGAAGTATGGTCCCTAGTGGTATTAATTTCTCGATACGACCCCCAAAGATATCTCCGCAATTCAGAGTTATTTACGAAAAACGTATTCTCGGTTCAAATCCTGCCCGGTATAAAATTTTAATTTTAATTTAAATAATTGAGACGAAACAATCGAGTTTAATTTATTCAGAATATTATAAATTAAGTAGTTACAACAGCGAGTTAGATTCACTAAAACAATGCACAACTGAATTTAACCCTTTTTACAGTACATGTTTATCAGTTGAATATAATACTAAGCAAATTTTAATGAAAGAAACATCTACAGATGGTATTTGTATTTTTCTCGCTTACGAAATACTTGCCGCATCTTTAACGCTCATTTTATTTCAACTTCCAGTTGACGTTGTGACACATACCGCATGAAAAAGACCAATGCCGTCCAATTTCCAATATCATATAATGACTCGCACACCCAAGAAATCATTGACTGCGTTAGAAATCGTAGATATCCAAATATCCACACCAAATATATTTACAAGAAGCAAAAACCTTATCATCAACAAAGCACAGAGAGCCACTTGACTAACCGCCAGCTATTAAAGCAATTAACGTTAAATTATCTCCTTTGAATTAACACAACTATATATAGGTCGTTAATAATACCCGTAAATAAATAACAAAAAAAAACTAACAAAGTGGACTACCCACAGGGTCTACCCTTTAACCCTCTAATCTCGGCGGACTGCGCTAAAACAAGATTTAACCTTTAAAAAAAACCAGATTAGGCCTTCATAAATTCATTAATAAAAAAAGACTTTATTACCTATTATGCTTACGATGCCTGTCTTAATTTCAGTGAATCTAAGCAGCTATCGGTGGTTCTGTGGTAGAGCGCTCGACTTCCAAGCCGAATGGTCTGGGTTCGAAACCTGGGTGGCGCATTTGTTTTTAATCAATAGAGAAACGCTAAATTAGAATTTCTTCGATGCAATAATTTCAATTTCAATTCTATTTCAATTAAACCAAAATTAAATACGCTTCCGATAAAGCTGAAGGTCTAATTTTCATTAAGGCGTAACAAGTGTCGGTGGTTCTGTGGTAGAACATCCGCCTGTCAATCAGGAGGTCTCGGGTTCAAATCCCGCCCGATACTAAGACGAATACCGTGTACAACTGGTGGAAACCCTGCCATTGGACGTTGAGAGGTAGCATTACACTCAGCTCTCGGTCCATCCCAAAGTCATTAAGAAGAAGTTGGAGAGAAAACGCCCATATAAACACAACAGACTCAACATGCACAACCATCAGAACACAAACACAACAAATTCAACGCTCACAACCTACGCATAAACATTACAAAAACGTAATACACCAAACCGTCACGACGGTGAGCGAAAAAACACCATCCAAACCAAACCGCAAATGCATCCGTTAACGCTCACCGTTACACGGTGGTTTTGCCAACCCTTAGAGAAACCGCGTACGCAGTGATCACACTTTGCACCGAAAATGCGAACGCGTTCGCAGGCCTGATAGACCCACAGACCCACAGACCCACAGACCCACAGACAGACACGGTCGTTGTATAACCCCTCCTAGGGGACTTTGTCCCCTCGGAGAGGTAACAAGTTGGCAAGCCAAAATATACCTATCCTCGGAAGAATTGTCCCTAGTGGTATTAATTTCTCGAGATAATCCTTAAAGATATATCTCCGCAATTTAGAGTTATTTGTTAAAAATATTAACCCATTTCTATCCCGCCCGGTATAAAATTTATATTATAATTAAAATAATTGAGACGAAACGACCAATTTTAATTTATTCAGAATATCATAAGTTAAGTAGTTACAACAGTAAGTTAGACGTACTATAACAATGCACAATTGAATTAAACCCTTTTACAGAACAAGTTTATCAGTTAAATATAATACGAAGCAAATTTTAATGAAAGAAATATCTACAGAGGCTTTTTGGAATTACTCGCTTACGAAATACTTGCCGCATCTTTAACGCTCATTTTATTTCAACACTCGCCCTTGATGAAGATACCGTAGATATCTGGTAGTGGACGACTCGTTCACTTCCTGTTGACGTTGTGACGCATACCACATGAAAAAGACCATTGCCGTCCAATTTCCAATATCATATAATGACTCGCACACCCAAGAAATCATTGACTGCGTTAGAAATCGTAGATATCCAAATATCCACACCAAATGTATTTACAAGAAGCAAAAACCTTACCATCAACAAAGCACAGAGAGCCACTTGACTAACCGCCAGCTCTTAAAGCAATTAACGTTAAATTATCTCCTTTGAATTAACAGAACTATATATAGGTCGTTAAGAAAGTGGACCACCCACAGGGTCTACCCTTTAACCCTCTAATCTCGGCTGACTGCGCTAAAACAAGATTTAACCTTTAAAAAATACCAGATTAGGCCTTCATAAATTCATTAATAAAAAAAGACTTTATTACCTATTATGCTTACGATGCCTGTCTTAATTTCAGTGCATCTGAGCAGCTATCGGAGGTTCTGTGGTAGAGCGCTCGACTGCCAAGCCGAATGGTCTGGGTTCGAAACCTGGGTGGCGCATTTGTTTTTAATCAATAGAGAAACGCTAAATTAGAATTTCTTCGATGCAATAATTTCAATTTCAATTCTATTTCAATTAAACCAAAATTTCGTACTCTATTAAATACGCTTCCAATAAAGCTGAAGGTCTAATTTTCAATAAGGCGTAACAAGTGTCGGTGGTTCTGTGGTAGAACGTCCGCCTGTCAATCAGGAGGTCTCGGGTTCAAATCCCGCCCGATGCGATCGCAAATTGGTACTAAGACGAATACCGTGTACAACTGGTGGAAACCCTGCCATTGGACGTTGAGAGGTAGCATTACACTCAGCACTCGGTCCGTCTCAAAGTCATTAAGAAGAAGTTGGAGAGAAAACGCCCATATAAACACAACAGACTCAACATGCACAACCATCAGAACGCAAACACAACAAATTCAACACTCACAACCTACGCATAAACATTACAAAAACGTAATACACCAAACCGTCACGACGGTGAGCGAAAAAACACCATCCAAACCACACCGCAAATGCATCCGTTAACGCTCACCGTCACACGGTGGTTTTGCCAACCCTTTGAGAAACTGCGTACGCAGTGATTACACTTTGCACCGAAAATGCGAACGCGTTCGCAGTCCTGACAGACCCACAGACCCACCCACAGACCCACAGACAGACACGGTCGTTGTATAACCCCTCCTAGGGGACTTTGTCCCCTCGGAGAGGTAAAAACTAACGGATTCTACCCTTTATCTTATCTGCTGACTGCGCTAAAACAAGATTTGACCTTTAAATTTTCATACGTAGAATATTTAGACTTTAACAAGTTCACAAAAATTCAACAACATTAAATCAACATAATTTCATTCGTAAAAAAACCAGATTAGGCCTTCATAAATTCATTCATAAAAAAATTCAAGACTTTATTACCTATTATGCTTACGATGAGTGTCTTATTTTCAGTGAAGCTAAGCAGCTATCGGTGGTTCTGTGATAGAGCGCTCGACTGCCAAGCCAAATGGCCTGGGTTCGAAACCTATGTGGCACATTTGTTTTTAATCAATAGAGTTTTTATGATCCTCATCCTCTCCCACACAACAAACCAATTCCTCCTCTCGCAGAATCCTCCATTCCGACAATAGTAGCCTCGCACGCGAACGAAGATATCGAGCCCGTTGCTCATATAACCCTTCGACGGTCGACTCGCCTTCGAGAAAAAACGCTCGCGGCTAAAGAACAGTAGCCACTATATGTTTAAAGCCCATAAATATTTTTTCGTCCCAAGTTTTACCATTACACTGTCAGACTTCCGAAACGTTGGATTTTTTAAATAAATAAATTGTGAATTTTAAAACCGTTTTAAGTCTCTTTTTATTTAGTTTTTCACAATGTGCTTCTCTTCACTTCAATAGAGAAAACGCTAAATTATAATTTCTTCGATGCAATAATTTCAATTTCAATTATATTTCAATTAAACAAAAATTTCGTACTCTATTAAATACGCTTCCAATAAAGCTGAAGGTCTAATTTTCAATGAAGCGTAACAAGGGTCGGTAGTTCTGTGGTAGAACATCCACCTGTCAAGCAGGAGGTCTCGGGTTCAAATCCCGCCCGATGCGATCGCAAATTGATACTGAGACGAATACCGTAAACATTTGGTGGAAACCCTCCCATTGGAAGTTGAGAGGTTGCCATAACACTCAGCGCTCGGTCCGTCCCAAAAGTCAATAAGAATGAGTAGGAGAATACGCACCCATAACAAACGTAGCGACGCTGGGCGTTAACGAAAAAAAACCTCAACGCAATCGCAAATTTATCCGTTAACGCTTACCGTCACACGGTGGTTTTGCCAACCTTTAAACTGCTAAAACGGTTGTTCGACTGCGTACGCAGTGATTACCCTTTGCCCTGAAAATGCGAACGCGTTCGCAGGCCACACACACACACACACGCACCCACACCCACACACACACGCACACGCACATTTTTGATACCTACTAATGCCATAGTTCTGTGTATGGCATCAAAAGTTTATTTTAAATTTATTCGAATATATCGTGAGTGCTGCTTTACTAGAGTAAAGAACGTTGCCTTCATCCAGTCATAGTTTTAAACTAAGAAAAAGTAAATGGTAAAAAATCCCAATTTCTAATTCTACTTTATATGTTAGAAATATCCAAAAAAAATGCGAAAATATTTCGCCATTTTATGTGAATGCAGAAGGTACAGAATCTTACTAATTTCTTGAGGATTTAGAAATAGTTTTTTTCCCAAATCATCGCCCAGGGAACTCGAGGGAAAGATATTGGACAACACAACGATCTTGATGTGCTATCGCACCGTTATGATGGAACACAAGAGGTTAGTAATCGACCAAAGGAAAGCTGTTTAGCTTATTTCCTACTTCCTTTTGAAGAATGGCTAAGAAAATTTAGGGTAAAAAGTCGACAATCAGACAATCAGTCATTCAGGGCTTGGATGGAAGTAGTAGTAGTCCTAGGCTATTGTGAATATCTAACTAACTCAAGCAGATTTAGGATTACATTCATCAAAAAATAATTCTAGAACTAAAAAGCACTGTTCACGAAAAAAAGGCATACTTGATTGGAATGATAAAGGCGATGTTTAAAGTGAGTTTCCAATATAATAGGTACATAGAACGGACAATGTTTGGTAGACAGAAATCATGATTCAATTTTCTTTCAACATTATACAGGTACAACGGTTAGGTTTTCCTTATACGAATTTCCGTTCCTATTTGATGTTAGGCCTAGCGTATTTTTATGAGTTCGAAAATAAACCGTCGTTCCTAATTTTAATTTAAAACAATTCTTTTTATATCTCGTTTCACAAACGCGGCGCGCTTACAGATGCCGCGTGTGCTTTTTATTCTTTTTTGAAATAAAATAGATTTTTGAGGATATTACAGTCCCTTCTTCTTAAAAAAAAGTAAAAAAAATGTTTCTTAATCCAGATGGTTTTTTTTTTCATATAGATAAGTAATTGTAGTTATTTTGTAGGTCGCTGGCGATATATACCGGCGGTGGGGCGAAGACTGTAGTTATGTTGAGGTCGTTGTTGGATAGCTTCTTGAGGTCCTTGTTGGATGGCTTGTTGAGGTTCTTGTTGGATGGGTTGTTGAGGAACGGGGGTGGATTGTGGGTGGGACCGGTTACTTGTCTAGGTTAACGGTAATAGTTAGTGTAGGGAGCTGTTGGCTCGATCGCGTGGCATGCAGGGCTTGCCACCACCCTCCTACGCATTGTAACCCGGCCACCTGAATTAAGGGTTTCAATAGTCTCATGATGACTTAGGCCTAAGGTGGTGCCTTGGGTATTAGCCTAGCTGATTATTATTATTATTATTATTATTCTCGTAAGGGTCGTCGTAGATATCAGAACTTTTGTATACGCAGGAAAATCCCTTTAGTGGTTTTAGCATCGAAGAATTTCGAGTTCTCGTTCTTCCGTCCTTACTTCTGATAGTAATGTTTGAGTTGTTGATATTTATTTATTGTCGATGTGGTCGTTGTTGTCCACAGTGATAGCACACATGTTGTTGTGATTGGGGTACGTTGGTGTGAGATTAATATAGGTGATTTGGTGATTGATAATGTTGGTGATATGGTATCTGATATTGTGGTTGAACCCGTGTGTTGGTTTAATTTGATCTATTCGATTGATTTGATTGACCTGGTTGGTTTTGTGAGTGAGGCCGAATTTCTTTGTTGCGAAAGGTATTCGATGTATGTCGTGTAGCGTTAACTGATGGCCGTTGTCCTAGGTTGTGGGCCTGACCTTCGATAGTCTTTGCTTGTTGATCTGCAATTTCATACGATTGCGCAAGAATGAGTTACTCGTTGAGCGTCATTACTGGGTTTCTAAGCACTTTACGGCGAAGAGAAGCGGAGCGACAAGTTTGCACGATGTGTAGAAAACTTTTTGGTTCCATGTTTGCAAATTGACAGGTCGAAGCTAAGATTCGGAGACGGGTTTGATATTCTGCTATTGTTTCACCTTCATTCTGTGTCGCTTGTCGAAACTTGAAGATTTCGAAAGCCTGATTACGTTGGGTTAAAAAATGGTTATTGAGAGCGGCAACGATTTCCTCAAAGACGTCAAGGCACTGGTAGGATGATTATTGTTTGAGCAATGTCTTCTAGATCTTCTCCTCCGTAAAACAATAGCAGGGCTTTCTTTCTTTCGGCATTATTGAGGTCAAAGGCTGTAAAATATCGGCGGAGACGGTTCCCGTACCTTTCCCAACGTACGGACCATGATTCCCTGTCTTCAGAGACGATGAAAGGTGGTAAATTCGGATTGGCGATGGCCATGGTTGGATAGATATTGATAAAGACTTGATAAAGTTGATAGGTGTTGATTGTTGATGAAGTTGTGGGTTATTTAACTCTCCGTCGCCATTATAATATTCTCGATGAGGGTTTTCCTTATACGAATTTCCGTTCCCATTTGATGTTAAGTTTAGCGTATTTTTACGAGTTCGAAAATAAACCGTCATTCCTTATTTTAAATTAATTCTTTTTATATATCGTTTCAACAACGCGGCGCGCGCTCACAGATGCAACGTTTGCTTTTTTTAAAAAATAAATTTGAAATAAAATAGATTTTTGAGGATATTACAGGTACAATCCAGAGGTGCTTTAAAGGTTTTGGAGCTACAACTACATAAATGATGAACAAATCAATAATGATATGAATAGAATTTTAAATATTCGCTGCAATTTCACGTTACAATTCCTAAAACGCCTTGTTTATTAGTATCTTCATTTTTATCGGGATGACAGGTTTTTACGCGGAATTATCTTTTTTATTAAGGTTTCTCATACATTTCAACAAAAAGCACTTTAAACTGTAAAATTTACTGCAAATTTTGAAGCTAAAAGTTCTTTAATTTCAGAGGCTTACAGACCGGGTAAAGTGGGGACTACTTGAAGTGATCGCTACCCAAAAAGAGGTGCAGAATATTAAATGATTTTCAACCAAATATTGGGGTAAAGTTCACCTGAAATGGGCGTCATTTATTTTTTTCGAGTGCCACGCCTCTTGGGTACGCCTTTGTTTAATTGAATGATAAACCTAAGGGTTAACTCGAAAAATAAAACCACGAAACAGAAAAATTGAAGGCAAGTGAAAAGCTGGAACGTTGGGCGTAGGTGCTGTATTCCCAAAACGGTCATTTCATGTTTGTTTGGAACATATTCGCATTTGACGATGTTCCTCAGGATGACTTGCACATTGCGCAGAATGATATGATGTTCCTTCAAGCGAAGAACACTGAAAATGTAAAAAAATATGTTAGGAAGCTTTCTAAATATAAGATTAGAAAATGTTAGAACTTGGATGTTACTTTCTCAATAATTGAGTGTACACTTACTAAAGAAACACGTTAAGAAATATCAAGAATTTATCTTCTATCTAATTAATTAAATTTTTATGTAATTAGACCACCCATTAAGCGGTCCAACGTTCCTCCACTAATTATTTTTCCGTCGGTTTTACACAGCGTCAAATTATCAAGATATGCTGCCCTTACGTCACGACACGATAACTTAACTAGAAACAAATGTTCCCTCTCTGAGATCTAAGTGCCTAGACAATGATATCCGGTTAAGTTGGCGGAATATAGCAGCGAGAGAGGGAAGCGGCTTTCCTTTTTACAATCGGCCCCTGGAAAATCGCCTGGTCCAAGAAGCGAGAAACAGACTGAAGCAAATTGGGTGGGTAGAGAACCGAAGAATTGGTGGTAACGAGGAAACTAAACAGACTATAAATAACCAAGATTGTATTTATTTATACATTTAGCGTTGCTCCCAATCCACACAAATATGTAACAGTAAGCGATCCTATGAAAAATCAAGTGGTCCGTTATCTCATTAGCTACCTAAAACTAACTTTTTCCTTCGTCATTAAAACACACATCGGCGATGCTCGCGGATCCTCCCAACATAGACATTCTCCATAAGTAGAAACAATTTTATTCTTGATGTCACACATGGCCATTAATCAATTGAGCAATGACATGGCACAAATATTCGCTTGAAAAGCCGGCTTGACAGTAAGCCCCAGTCGGTTTTGAACCATCAGTGAAACATACAAATTTGCCTTTGTTTGTAACGGTTGTAGTACTAGACCAGTTATTGTGACTTGGATAGTGAACACTGAATGGCTTATCACAGTTAAACTTTGAAGCCATAGTGGCAGAACATATAAATGAAATAGCTAACTGTAAAGAGCATGTCCGAAACAATTTAGTGTGACTGCAATCCTAATTAATAGACCTCCAGCATTATGGATCACCCTTTGAGCATCCATAATGACAAGCAGGGGAAGAAGGTCCAGGCAGTTTCCATGGCTCCTGTAATACTGACAGAAAAGTGCGCCGATTTAAGTTCAACCCTTGACCACCCGACCACAACTACCTATGAGAGCATGGGTTTGACGATCACTCAGTCGATATTGTAGAATAATATTTTAGCCTTTTTGGATATTATCAAAAGAATCTTGAAGTAAAAGATGTCGTTGAATGAATCTTGTACCCTTTTCCGGGTAAATGGCAATTTATACCTGTTGCGATATAAGGAAAAACCCAGAAGGAGTAGAACTTTTGTGACGTCTTTAGAAATTTATCTGGCAAATTTGGTTTTATGAGCTAAAATTTGTTGCTGCAGTAAGGGGCTCGCATGGGGCTGGATAAATGTATGATGGGAAACCACCCGTAGGTTATATTTTTATAGTTACGGATAACGACTTTGTTGATACGACTCATGTGTGTTTCAGCTAGTTGAAAAACGTAAGTTTTAGTTGTCTTTTCGCTGAATTACCGTGTTTGTTTCCCAAATAAAGCAAATTTGCTTTTCCAAAGATAGGTACTTTTTTTTTAGTCGTCGCGTCTTTTTTGTTTTAGCTAATGATATACCGGATCGAGTTGACTGTCTTTGAAGGTGAAAGAGCATACTGCTATACTATGAGGTGAATTGAAGAAAAGCTAAAACTCGCCTTTACAAAGTAATTCAACCGAAGTGTCGTTAAACATTTTCTGGTACATATATTTCTATTAGTTGGAATAGGGTAAATAAACCAATTGTAGGGATGAATGAATTTGGATATCAATTTGATGTATAAATGTGTTATTATTAAAAGAGACCAAGACGTGGAACTGGAAATGTTAATAAGATTATTTAATTTTGAGTACTATGAAATAAATAAAAATAAACAAAACACTCTTTCGCATAACCTAACCATGACCAGACCTAAATTAAATTTATCTTAAACCAAACATTAGCCTAACTTTTTCGTTTTAACACAACACTATCCTCTATCTGCAGTTATATTTAATTCAGACAATTTTCCATTTAAATATTTCTAGCATTACTGCTTAGATTAGTGCCGGGCAGAAACATTCTGGGACCTGGGGTGAACTAGGGTAAATTCGGTGATGTTCTCCTGTCGCTGTGGGTGTCTAAAAAGCAACCTAATGGGCCTGCCTCCCCTATACAGCCCTGATTGGGTCCCAGAAGACAACCACTTAACTGTTTAGCAGACATTTAAATTGATGTAATTTCATTTTAATAAGATACAAATCTGTGGTATTCGCATTTTAAACAGTTATTTTGTTTTAATACAAAATATGCGTACGTAAATTTACTTAATTTTTAATACAGTATCCACAAAAATCAATTTACTTGAACCTGGCCTTAAGAGGTTTATTGGGACTGACACAACCGTAACTTGGGGTTGCTGTGAGAGAGTAGCGAAAGTTTAACTAATGACTTGATTTTGGAAAAGATGATGCCTTTTCAAATATGTATGCACCAGCAGCCACAGATTAAGAAAATATTATTTTTTACGTTCGCATGTAAGCCCTTGGGTATTGATTGTCAGGGCCGGACTGGCTAGTAGTTGGCCCCACCGGCTATGCAATCGTCTGGGCTCCATTTCCCATTAATGCAAAAAATTTTCCTCTTTGGCCCCCAATTTGAGTTGGCCCCGATCTGACCGGCGATTTCCGGTTAGACGCCCGGGCCAGTTCGGGCCTGGGTATTGTCAGGGCCGGTAAACTATTTAAACCACGAAAATTAATTTCCAAAACTTTCGCGTAGTCATTGGTTTTTCTTGGACCAATTGGAAAAAGCTAAATCTTTATAAACTTTGTCATAAATGTAAAACTTACATTCCATGACCTATTTACAATTTCACAATGTTATTTAAAAGACAAGGTCTGGCTGACGAAGGACTATGGTCCGAAAGCTCCCGTAAAATAAAAAGTAACAAAGAAATAATAGTTTATGAATTAGACTCCTTATTTTTAATAACTTTGTGAAATTATAAACTTCGTCCTGCTCCAAAAAAACAACGTTACTAGTTATTTAGCTTTCGGTGTAAGTGCTTTGGAAAATCCCTTCGAACCAGGAACACAACTGGCATTGGGAAATATGACTCTTCGGAGAAGACGAACCGGCGTTTACCACTGAAAGTCCCGCAGAATTGGCTCAAGAATGATTGTACTTTCGTCTTGTAATTGAATATCGCCAGTTTTCCGTTCCAGATTTCGTCGTAAAGTGACCGATTCCGCAAGCGTGGATATGTCAAAGGTTCCGTTGCCATGGTTTCTTCGTAGCGCCGAACTAGGTTATGTAATTTCTTATATTTTAATATCTGAAAAATCAACAACAAATTTAAATGATACATTGTACCGTGTCAACCCTTTACTGCTATTCGCAAATAAAATTAACTGTGAAGTAGGAAGGATCAGTTTACACAGTGAAGTCGTTAGGGATTTGATTTTGGGTCAGTCCAATACTACCTCACAGACAACCTTTAATAATTTGAGGGAGGATATTTCTGTGGAATAAAGCTTCAAAAAATGCTTAGATATTTTACTGAAAACTACTTAAGGGCCATGTTTCGATATTGAGTGAGGGAGGGCACGTGCTGTAGGCCCGGGCAAGAGCCAAGTAAAGCTCACGAGCGAATTTCGAAAACTATAAGGAATAGTAGTGCCGAGGGGAAATCTGTTTACGGTCGTCAAATAAATAAACAAATTGGGCGCCACTTATCGATTCTGGCTTGTCTCCGGGTGACCCATAATTAGCAAAAGTCTCGTCAAATAACGTTTCTATTAGAATAACGATACTTTTTCAAAAACGCGTTCCAAAGGCATTTTAACGAGACAAAATGTCTAGTATTTTTACGAAAGCTCTACGAGAGCTCAGGAGGTCTCATAAACGCGTTCGGAGACGAAAATTATGACAAAATGGCGGCAGTGTTACTTCGAGCTAACGTGATAAATCAAGGTGAAAACCATATCGAAACAGATGTCCCGCTGAAAATAATTAATCGTGAGTGACCCAATATTATTAATTGATTATGAAAACAGAATTGTTGACACTTCCAATCAAACATTTACCTGAAACCGCATTTATTGAGCTACAAATGGGAATGGCCAAGACCTGAATTGATGGGTGCCCCATAGATTCTGCTACGCAGGTGAGAATTCGTTTATCATTATTTTAATTTAATATTAAATCAAAAAGAAGAAAGAACGATCTTTTCGTTTTGATATATTTAAAATGTCACTTTCGGAGCAATTGTATTATAAAATAATCATATAATATATCCTCGTAATCATGTTTTCGGAAGTTATTATTCATTAAAATTAACTTTGATTTTCGTTATAGTTTTCGAATGTAGAACTAAAAACTGTTAAACATCCTTATTCCTAAACTAAAATAGATACTCGTAAATGATAACTACGTTTTTCTTGGCCATAAACATGTTCTTAAACAAATTATTCACTTCAGTAAAAATAGCTCTTAGGAGACGCTAAAGCTTAAATTTCGCTGCGCCACCTAGACTCAAGTATTTCAAAGTAATTAATGTGAAATTAAACTTAAAGTGATGGATTCTAAATAACATAAACTTCATAAACAATTTGTTAATTTCTATAGTTCATATCTTCTATTCGTTAGTATTATGAAGATAATAACATAACCATACGTTCTTGGTATTATAACATCTAATAATGATATAAAAAAACGTTTAAATACGTCTTACGTTTTAATATAAGCATGTTTTTGAGTAAAAAACGTTTTAATATGTTAATAAAATTTAATAATGATATGGTTTTAATACTAGAAAAAAGACAAACTTTATTAGAAACTAACTGTTTAAACACAATGAGACTTAGCTTATATCTAGCCCTTATTATCCGAAATAGACTGAGCTATTTAAATAAAATAAAAGTATTAAACATTTTTTTAAATTAATTAAATACATTTGTTTAACCCTTGATCTTAAAATAATGCTCATGCTCATGGCATTTTTCATTGTATTTCTAGATGCTCTTTCTTATTCTGTTTAGTGTAATAAGCTCTTTAGAAATTTAAAGCTAATGGAATATTTAAAATTAAGGACACTCGGAATTTGGGGTGGCGGAGTGGTTAGCACTTTCGCCTCGCAGCAAGAGGAGCCGGGTTCGATCCCAGCTTGTGGCACTGGGTGAACACTCGGAACAAATCCTTCTGCGTAGAGTTTGCAAGTTCTTTCCCCACTGGTTTAAGGGGTTTTCCCCTGAGATCTTCGGTTTCCCCTTCCACAAAAACTTGTTGAGGTTAACGGTAATAGTTAGTGTAGGGAGCTGTTGGCTCGAACGCGTGGCATGCAGGGCTTGCCACCACCCTCCTACGCATTGTATTAATTGAATTAAAGGCTTTAAAAGTCACTCGATGACTTAGACCTAAGGTGGTGCCTTGGGTATTAGCTTAGCTGATTATTATTATTATTATTATTTTTCAGGGATTTGAATTATATCGCCTTTATTATGCACTGATAAAAATATTATTTTTGAAACTAGAACCATAATAACACTTGGCTTTCGTCTGTTATTAGCTGTTGAGGAACATATGTGGCATTTCATTTAAGTTTGGTCAGATATAGGATAATATTCTTAATTTTTGCGCGTGATTTTGCAATATTTTTATGTTATCGCAAGGGAAGGTAGAATTACCAGGCTTTTCTAGAATTTTTTGTAAGATGTTGCTAAGTGAATTGGCTTATATGGTCAAAAATAGCCATGTCTACATCTTATTCGGTAGTGATAATTCCGGAAAATTACATATGACCTTTTATCAGGATTTCAACTGTTATTTTTATATTTTTATTTATTTGAAATGTATACCTAGATAAAAGAATTTCTGATTAAACTAGAACCATAAAAACACTTGGTTTTAGTCTGTTATCAGCTCTTGAAAAAATATATAGGGTGTTCATTTAAATTTAATTAGTAAATTTTTAAACTTTAATGTAGATTAGATTGTAAGTTGTAGAACATTGATATCTTAATACATCACTTAGTATACCCGCAGCTTGAGGAATGAGCTTAAATATGTAATAGCTAATTGAATCTCCAAATGAACCAGATTCTGATCGAAACATAATTGCAACTTATATGGAACTTTATTTAAATTTAATTGGTTTTATATTATTTTAAGCTTTAATGGTATCATAGCTTGCCAAATGGAGAATTTTGCGGTCTCAAATCGTCAAAAAAGAAGGCGTGCAGCAAGAGATTTTTTACTTCAATTTGAAGATGCGAGTTCTAAATCTTATACAATTTGCAAGAGTACCTGAATTTAAAACTCATTTGTATTTGTAGCTATGTACCTGATATTAAAACAATTTAAGCGTTAGTATAATGGTTTTTAAAATAGTGAAATAAACGTTTAAAAAAAAACGTATAAATTATACACAGTACAAAGAGAAGGGGCGCTAATACGTAGTGTCGGTAAATTCGCTTTATGCGAATAGGACAATTTATAGAAGTGTATTTTTGGCGTCCTTGCTCTTTAGATAGAGCTCTTACGTTTCTAACGACGAAAATAAGCAAGACCACCTATTTCATATATTTGCCGAATTATAAAGAAAAAATAAAAACAAGTTTAACTGCATTTATTATTTACAAACCGTACCAAGAACCTTTAAGTTTACAACAAAAAAGTGAAAATATAAATGAAAATAATTTTTATATATTATGTTAGTATTAATTTTATTACTTTATTACTATATATTTCTTTTGCAATTTATGGTACATTTATATATTTACATTAGTTAGTCATCGTCAGAATCATCCGAGTCTTCAAATGAAATATGGTCGAAGTATTCTTCTTCTATTTCAATATTCGTACATTCCTGAAGTTTGCACGCGGCTGTACATTTAATTTAATTTAAAATGCACGTGCAATCTAGCGGCCGACAAACTCTACTACAAGCGCAAGCCATTAAACTTATAACTACCTCTGGGGCCGGTAGTCCGAATATCTAGTTGACCTCTCTCGTTCAATTTCCATCCGTGATTCGTGGTTGGGTTCGGAATATCCGGTGAACTCATTAAACTTCTTTTTGAAATAGTGGCCTGGTAATTAGCGCATAAAGAATGTTGTCGAAGGGTGTCTTCATAAGGTTGTAACTGTCCCGACTCACCGTTTCACTTTTTAACGCGAAACATTTGATATCTTAGTGAGTTTACATCCAAAAATTTTGTTTTAGCGCAATATATTTGACACTTTAGTGCTTGAATGGACTGAAAGGTTTCTTCTGAGAGCTCCCATTCCATACCGAGATCCGAGACGGCTTGTCGGAAGCTAGCATTCTGTACAATGTACTTAAACGCCTTGAGCTTTCCTTGTCCCGCGAGAGCACTTACTGTATCGCAACCAGTAAAACAATGAAGCCCAATAAGGGCGTTACATACATCTAACCCTAAAGCTGAGGTAAGTTTGGTTATGTCAACGATTCTTACGTTATTTTTGTGATTCTCGCGACAAAAAGGTTCTTTGTAATTTGATAACTAAAAGCTATGCATAAAATAAGCACGTCAGTGTCGTCAGCTGCTACTATTATGTTGGAGTATTCTTTTTCGGCGTGTTTAGCGTGGAGAATTAATCCTCCACGTAGAAAATGTTCGTATGAATCTGGTGCAGTGTTCTCTAGTTGAGTCATTTGGGCATAGTAGATCGGTAAATACCTCGAATAGTTTACTTTGTCCATAGCAAAATCCCATGGTATAATGTCGCGAATAGTGGCTAAATTGAGAAACCAATTGCCTTTTCTGTCGGCGCGAAGTAGAAATTATCTAGAACGGTATGTTCTAGATAATTTCGCTGAAATAATTTTATTTTCTCCAGTTAAAAGTTCAAACGTTATTCGCATTTGAACAAAATCGCCCGACGCCATCTTGGATCGGCCGCCATCTTGAATAGCTGGGCGATCAAGATGTCTATCAAGCGGTTTTGGCATGCCCAAGTGACCCCTAACGAGAAATCATAAAAATTATTGGTGCGCAAAATGATTTTCAGGCTCACGGACTATCTCAAGTGGCGTCAGCTCATCCCCAGTCGCTTTTCTGATCCTTATAATATCTTGGGCCAGTTTCTTTACTATGTTTTTTAAGTCAGACCCTTTTGTTCTAATTTGTAGGGCAGTTATTTTTGTCCCCTTACCAACAGCTGGCACTTCTTTTGCCATGTTACTATGTTTTCGTAGGCTTTCACTATTCCCATAACTCCGTTGACCAAACCTATTCTACCTTCAAGCCCAGCAACAATTGCTTCCCTTTCGTTCAACCATAGGGCCCCACCGGCGTTTGAAATACGTCAGTTTCCCGCGCGAATCGCGGACATAGAGAAAGCTACGACACGTCGTCTGGTACCTGATTTTCTGGGTGAATTTTTCAAACACCGGTGGGGCCCTTTAAACTTCTTCGCCCTTTGCTCTGCTTCTTTGCTTTCCCCATTTTTAAATAAATTTCGCGTTTATGTATAATAAACGTAAATATTATCTAAAAACAAATGTAAATAACCATCAAAAATGGTAAATTTATAAATAAAATTTAATAAATATAATAAAATAACTGAGACGAGATTACGAAGTCGAAAGTGGCCGCTGTTTACAAGAAAGAAATCACAGACAACGCTTAGGCTAACTGAGCGATTGAAGTGACCCGCTTCCCGCCGATATTTTCCACCGTTTTTATTGGCTCCGGACGGGGGGGCGGAGCTTATTAAAAAAAAGTCCAAAAATACGAGAGAGCGAATTAAGGAAGTCTCGTTAAAATCTCTCTGCAACGCGTTTTCATAACTCTCGTCTGGGTCTCGTTAAATTACGATTCTCGTTATTTAACGAGACTTTTGAAAACGTCTCTGGAACGTGCCCTCAGTTATGGTGTCTAAGGCGTTTAGCCGACACCACAATGTCGTCTTAAAAAAAACGGGCCCTCAGTTGACAAAGAGCCACGCAATGTGCTAGATTATTTCTGCTAAGCAAAATATTTATTAATATTATAAAACAAAGCGTCTGCTTAGAAAACAAAATTCTAGCAGCTTTTGAACTTTTCTCCAATTGCAAACATTAATGAGAAGAAGGCAGTAATGAAAACAATTATTTTGCAAAATTCTGCTACAAATACATTGTTTCTACTGTATTTATGAAAATCAGGATTTGCTTGGATTTTTCCTTAATATAAATTGCAGATGTTTAATGAACAGTTGAACACACCTAGGGCTTCTAACGGTGATCTGGTGTCTGATGCTTTCACAGATGAACTGGATTATTTTTCATCTGACACCTTTAGCAGATAGCAGATTTTTTACTCTAACGGCAGTACGTCTATACGCTTTTGCGCTTGTCTCACAAGCCTAATTGACTTTCACGAGTTGATCTGTTTTTAAAATTTTATCTTTAACCCGCGATAATAGCGGATATACTTTTTTAGTTTATCTTTATATTGGCTTCGTGGAACTAAGCCATTTTTTGTTGCCATACAACAATTTAAAGAATAAAAAACATTCAACTAAATGTCGGAAAGTAGACATGATAAAGTGGAAATATAAGCTCTTATCAGGGGAACAAACTACTTTCTATATCTGTGGCCTCGTCGGATACCGAAACGAGATAACAAAACCAAATAGTCATAGGTCAGATTAAAGAAGGAGCAGGTGGCCAGAGAAATCAGGTTGTTTATCGGAGATATATCTGATATGAGAAATAGCAATCAGATTGCCTTATTCAGATCATCGTTAGAAGCCCTAAACACACCTTTATAAAGATCCGGTAATCGTCATCGCCAGGAGACGATATTTTTAATTGGTTGATTGGTAATAAATCTTCGAGTGTGTTTATGACGTAGGCTTCCTTTTCTTGGATGAGAATGGACTTCATCAATCCGGACAACGCTTTCATGATCACAAAAGTTCCAATCAGCCATAAACCAAAATTGAAGCGAATACCGTCGAAGGTTTTACGCCTTGCAACACCTTAAATAAAAATATTAACAGACTTATTTCGCTCAAAAATTACAAATTCCATGTTTGTTAAATAAATACAAAACTTAATTAGGTTCAACCATATAACGCATGTTATGTTTAGAGAAATATATATTATCGAGTATTATGAGCTCTTATATTAAAATTTTTCTTTGTTTCGGTTTCGAAAAATATTTTATGAATTATTATTATTATAAAATATATATAATCGAGTAAAGGACATCGCACTTTTTCTATGGGATTTGGCTTTCGACCGATTTTTTTCAAATTGGAACATGTTGTTGGGCTTGATCAAAGGAGCAACATTGTCCATTGCCATTTTTCCCTAGCTCCTATAGTTTGGATAGTAGCAGTGGTCAAAATTGTACAAAACTTAGTAGAGTCTATTGGTTAAAAGAAGTCACGACCCATCGCTTAGCGCTCTATGTTTGCGCGTCGCTAGTCCGGGCTCACTATCAATAGAGTTTTCTTGCCAAAATAAGGGGTGCTTCCCAAAACCAAAGATAATTTTAACTCGTACCCTAGATTCGAATACTGAGAGCTTTCCCATGGACGGTTTTTTTACGAAGCGTTTACCCTCTTCCGACACGTGACTTCAGAAAAATCGGGCTCCATTGGTTGCTGCACGGCCAACTGCGATCACGCGCTGCCGTGGTTCCGGTAAGGTGCAAACCATGGAGCGAATTTTTTCTGAGTTCCGGCGGGAAGTGGGTAAACGCTATGGGAGAGTTTCGTTTGGCCGACCACAAAATACACGTTACGAAGACTGCTCATTTGACCGACTGAACATTTGTCCGACTGTCCATTTGGCCGACTGAGAATTCGGCCAAATGGGCAGTCGGCCAAATGGACAGTGCATTAGACCGACTGCTCATTTTTCCGACTACTCATTTAGCCGACTGCTCGTTTGGCCGACTGCTCGTTTGGCCGACTGCTCGTTTGGCCGACTGCTCGTTTGGCCGACTGCTCGTTTGGCCGACTACTCGTTTGGCCGACTACTCATTTGGCCGACTACTCATTTCGCCGACTGCTCATATGTCATTTAGACGATACTAGGTGCGTTTGGCTAGGTACTGTCCTCTAGGTCGCGTTTTAGAAGGCCCAGCTTGGTTATAAAGAACGGGGCTGGGGGGGGCGCCGGTCCGGCCCCCCAGCGCTCGAGCAAAGCGAGTGCGCGGCGCCGTCAGGCGCCAATACTTAGAATACATTGCCCGTTCTATAAGTCAACCTAACACTAAAGACATAGATAAGGACAGGCTATAGTATAAGAGTCAGTGAAATGAGCAGTCGGTCAAATGAGCAGTCGTTCAAATGAGCAGTCGTTCAAATGAGCAGTCGGCCAAATGAGCAGTCGGTCAAATGAGTAGTCGGCCAAACGAGCAGCCGGTCAAACGAGCAGTTGGCCAAACGAGCAGTTGGCCAAACGAGCAGTCGGTCAAATGAGTAGTCGGACAAATGAGCAGTCGGTCAAACGGGCTGCTCATTTGGCCGACCAGAATTTCAGCTAAAAGAGTAGTCAGCCAAATGAGTAGTCGGCCTAATGAGTAGTCGGCCATATGGTCTGCTCATTTGGCCGACCGAAAAGTCGACCAAATGAGCTGTTGGCCAAATGGGCATTCGGACATATGAGCAGTCGGCCAAATGAAAAGTCGGTCAAATGAGGAGTCGGCCAAATGCGGAGTCGGCCAAATGCACCCCACCCAACGCTATCGGCAACGCGCGAGAGAGTGATTTCGAATCTAGGGTACGAGTTTAAATTATCTTTGCCAAAACGGAGCGTCGGATTTGGTTTCGTTCTGTTGGTACGATCAAAGATAATACGAGTTTAAATTATCTTTGGTACGACGTGTCGACGTTCTGATCGCACGATGAACGAACTCAGTAAATAAATAGTTAAGTAATGAGTTTTAATTGTCGTGTGACCGTGCTTTTAACCGAGTCTATCGATAAATAAGTGTTTTATCTGTTGGGAATGATTGTTTCTAACCTATCAGCGAGTGTTGAATGTGGGATTCAACGAAACGGTTAGTCATATATATTCTGATTTCTTTAGTATTTCTTTTATGTTATGTTTTTTTTATTATTGCTCATAAAATGTTGAATAATTAATAATTCCACTTACGAAAATTCATCGAATAATAAGTTGCGAGAAAAGAACTAATGAATTAGAGGTGTAAAAATCTTGGAAAGAAAACTCTATTGATAGTGAGCCCGGCCTAGCGACGCGCGAACGTAGAACGCTAATCTATGGGCCGTGACTCCTTCTAACAAATAGACTACACTATAAGTTTTGTCCACTTTTGACCGCTGATACTAACAAACTATAGGAGCTAGGGGAAAATGGCAATTGGCAATTTTGCTCCTTTAATCAAGCTTAACAACGTATTTCAATTTGAAAAAAATCTGTCGAAGGCAAATCCCATAGAAAAAGTGCGATGTCCTTTAGGTAAAAAAATAAAAAAACATAATATTAAAATAATTACTTGTTTGGAATATTCATGATAAATATAATCGACTACAAAATTAATAATCAGACGTAAAAAAATGGTTTTAAATTCCTAATATTTTCGTTTTCTGCCATTGTGTTCTTATTTTGCTTTGATGTCTCTGCAACCAGTAATGGTCAGGAAGTAGATTGATACATCAGTGAATAGGGAATTACTTGGTCGAGATATCTCTCAACTAGGGATCAAGGACTTAAAAGTTGGGCAGTGTCAGTTTTCATTATTTACCCTCTAAATGGTATGGTTATACACTCTTTCTAGAACCGTTTACTGGGCGCCGCCATTATCGTAGAGGCAACCGACGAGCAAGTGCTCTACCGCAGAAATTTCATCCCCCCCCCCAAACCGGTATTTTCATCACCCTCCCGGTAGACTGTAAGGTAATGGCGGTCGATTGGGGAGGCGCGTTTAAGAGTCTATAAGGGTTAATGATAATCAATCGGTAGGATAAGTCAAACTCCAGCTGCCCTGGCTACCTACTCCAGTTCATTTTTGTGATTGATTAATCTTATATCTCTAACGAAATTTCACTATTATTGGCGTTTACTTAGTATTTGAAGTATTTTATTCGTAGGTGTTCAAAGTTTGGAACTGAATGGCTTTAATGAAGTTTTATTTTGGTGCTTTTACCAATGGACGTGTTTATTGAGATAGCGTTGTAATTTTATTATCTATTAGTTA